>NC_138773.1:115515385-115717885 GCF_965119305.1 Pelophylax lessonae | reverse complement strand
ACCTTTTTCATAGCAATTGTTATATAACACACCTATATTCAGAGTGATTATGTTGTATATATAACTGATTTTTGCCATTGTAGCTCTATCATATACACTATAGGTGAACTGCAACTACAGAGATAAGCAGGACTGACAATGATAATAGCTGAGGTGTTAACAGGACTTTGAGCTTAAGTACAAATTTGTCAGTTTTTCGGATTTGGCTGTACACTTATTTTACCTAATCTGTCACAAATCTGATCAGATTAATGGATTTTTTGGAACTGTGGAAAGGAACATGTTACAGTAATTATTTCCTGTACATTATCGGGGCTAATATGCATCAGTGACTACAGGTTTAAATCTTAGACGCAGCCAAGTAGAACTGTATTTCTAATGCAAGATTTGGAAGATTTGTTGTTCCCTGAGATAATAAAGGGCTTACATGTCTCTGTGGATCACAAACGTAAGTGGATGTATGCGGATTAGTCACCTAATTTGGCTATAACTACTTTATTACCTCACATGGGAAATCTGTGCTTATGTTCTGTAGGCTTCACAGCAGACCTTCATCTAGGCCCTCCACCAGACTACCATTCAGCCAGGATTCGTCTTTCCGAAAGAACCCATATGTGGAAGATGATGATCATCATAAAAATAGTTTTCCTAGAGAAAGAAACCAATGGGGGAACCAAGAGTTTCTTCCAATGAGCGATCTGCAGACAGATGGAGATTACAATATGCAATTACCCGGACATACTTCAACAAGGGACAAGACATATGCCCTGGGGCACTGTAAGTAAAATTACTCAACATAAAATACACATAATTGTCAATGGAAAGACCCAGAAAGTTTGATCATTAAAGAATAAACCAGCTTTGCCCTAAAAAAAATTGGCTCAGACCCACAACCAATATATACTATTTGTTACCAAAAGTTTGTGGATACCCATTCAAATTACTGAGTTTAGATGTTTCAAGTAAAGGGTGCTGTTAATGCTACAGCACATAAAGACATTTCAGCCAATTTTACATTTCCAACCTCATGGCAATAGTTTGGGGAAGGCTCTCCTCTGTTCCAGAATGACTGTGAGCCTATTCACAAAGCCAGGTCCATAAAAACATGGTTTAATTCATTTAATGTAGATAAGCTTGAGTGACCTGAACAGAAACCTGACCTCAGCCCTAATGAACACCTTTGGTATGAGTTGAAAACCAAAACACATGCTATTTGGCTATATTAATGCCTATGGTTTTAGAATGGGATGACCAACACACTAAGGCCCCTTTCACACATGCGTACCATTCAGATCCGCCTGTCAGTTTTATAGGCGGATCTGAACGGATGACCCATGCATCTCTATGGGGCAGCGGATGTCAGCGGAGACATGTCCGCTGATATCCGATCCAATCCTGTCCATCAAATCCGGACGGATGGAAACCCTATTTTCCATCCGTATGGCGGATTGGATCTGATGGGATCAGATGAGAATGGACAGGCGGTCCATTCTCATCCAATTTCCCCATAGAGGGTAGCGGGGACCTGATAGCTCTGTCTCCGCACACAGAGCGGAGGCAGAGCTGCCATCTGCCTGCTCAGCGGGGGATCGGCGGATTGATCCCCCGCTGAGAAAAACGGAGTCCGCCGACAGAGCGGACAGTGTGAAAGGGGCCTAATATAGATATTAAAGGTGTCAATAAAACTTTTGGATATATAGTATAGTTGGTAAAGGGATATAGTATATACACTTTTTTTACACCCTCCTTGAGTACTTCAGTTGCAAAGGATTTGCAATTAAAATCTCATGTTTACTTGCAGGCACATTAATTGTAGTTATGCAGAGATTGTGAATTGTTCTGCCTTGACACTGTTGTAATCCGTGTCATGGTTTGTGGTTTACTTTAACCCTAACCCTCAACTGACTCCCATCATACCCCTCTACCTAATCCCTAATCTTAGACCATATAAGAAAATGCCTAAAATTATTTTACAGTACTTCTGATGTGAAACCAATTAAAATGAAACTATACTATAATATGTACATTTTTTTAGTCAGCGCACAATTCGCCAAGAAACTGACATTGAAAAGTTCATGAACTAAACAAATACAACCAATTTATTTACAGATATTAATAATGATTTTAAGGATATAATATAGCAGTGGCATAGTTAGAACCTTTAGGGCTCTGGTGCAAAAAACTGTTAGGGGCCCCACTGACCCTCGACTGGGTCCTTCCCTTCAAGCCCCGTGGCGGAGCACCAGGGCCTAGTCACAAGTATGACCTTTGTGTCCCTGGTAGTTCCGCCACTGGGGTTAGTCATTTTTTATGTTTGTTATTTTTTTTTTACCATTTTTTTATTATATTTATTCTTTTATAATATTTTTTTTCTACAATTTTTAGGAGCCCCATTGAGGGGGCTTTGGTAAAATGTCAGGGGACTTAACAGATCTCTGAAGTTTTACATTTGAGCCAGCCCTCAATCTCCCTCTCTGCAGCCTCAGCTGCACAGAATGAATGGACAGGAATAGCTCTGTACATAGCTTTCCGGTAATTCACAAACTGAAGCATAGTAAACACAGTTTATAATGCCTCAGTTATAAAGGGCCAGAGTCAGTGATCGGTACTGATCACTGACTTGATTCATTCAGACAAGGAAGGGCTGGTAAATGATAAATTTCTTAACCTCTTTTCCGCTCTCCATCCAGACAGCATTCCCTGCAGTGGCCAGCAGGGGAGGGAAGGGGGGAAGAAAGCAGCACAAGGGGGTCAGGAGAGCACAGGGGGCCAGGAAAGAGCACAGGGGTTCAGGAGAGAACACAGGCAGGCACCATAAAGAAACTGGATAGGAGGAGTGGCAGGGGTGGCTTCATACAGAGGAACTGATCTTTCTATTTTCCTCCTTCTGAATGTCAGTGGGAGGGAGAGGCTGAGAAGCGGGCATTCTGCAGGAAAAATATTGAGAGATTGGTTCCTCTATATTCAGCCGCTCCACCTTTTCCCCTATCCAGGCGTGCAGGGGGAGCGCACGGTCATAAATGTGACCCCTGCAACAATTGTAGGTACGCCCCTGTAATATAGCCCAGAAAGACTTATCTTAATTTATATTCTTATATAACAGTTGAATTCAGTCCACAGTCTAAAGAAAAGTGGAAGTCTGGCACCAAGGCATCTAGAGATAAAATCACTGGGCTTTATTCATAATCCATCAAGACATAAAAAAAATCAATTCCTACAGTAAGATTGCTGCATTTCACTCACTGGTATGGGCCTTAGTAATAATCCCACTGGAATTTGCGTTTCATAGTTAATTCAGTACTACTGTCATGTTGTTTGCTCGTGTACACATTGTAACTATTAACATATTTTTCTTTGCTAGATAATCCTTCATTTCGGAATGATTATGGGCCTTCTTTTATTGAGATCGACAGAGATACTGACGATGCAGTCGATGTATCAGATGGAGGTATGGGTTTAGGCATAATGTTAAAACAGTGTTGGGTTAATCAAGCAGTTGTCATAATCGCTGAAAAGATCATTATTTAGAGTTATGATTTACCAAAGAGCAGAGATCTTATTTTAACTACCTCAATACTGGGCACTTAAACCCCCTTCCTTCCCAGACCAATTTTCATCTTTTAGCGCTGTTGCATTTTGAATGACAATTGCGCGGTCATGCAACATTGTACCTAAACCAAATTTGTGTCATTTTTCCCCCACAAATAAAGCTTTCTTTTGGTGGTATTTGATCACTGTCAGGTTTTTTCTTTTTTGGTGCACAAATAAAAAAAGACAGAAAAGTTTGAAAAAAAAAAAAAGTTTTTTTGTTTAGGTTATAAAATTTTGTGAATAGATAAGTTTTTTCCTGCACTGATGATGCCGCACTGACAGGCACTGATGAGGAGACACTGATTGGGTGGCACTGATGGGGTGGCACTGATGGGGTGGCACTGATATGCAGCACTGATGGGCACTGATAGGTAGCAATGATATGCAGCACTGATGGACACTGATATGTGGCACTGATAGATAGCACTGATATGTAGCATTGGTGGGCACTGATAGGCAGCGCTGATGGGCACTGATAGGCAGCACTGATGGGCACTGATCGGCGGCACTGATGGGCACTGGTGGGCACTGATAGGTGGCACTGATCGGCACTGATGGGCGGCACTGATTGGCACTGATGGGGGGCACTGATGGGCACTGATGGGGGGCACTGATGGGCACTGATAGGCAGCACTGGTGGGCAATAATGGGCACTGGTGGGCAGCACTGGTGGATGGCAATAACGGGCACTGGTGGGCAGCACTGATATATGGCATTGGTGGGCAGCACTGATAGGAGGGCACTACTGGCAGGCTGTTTGCCATCCCTGGTGGCCATGGTGGGCATCCCTGGTGGTCATGGGTGGGCATCCCTGGTGGCTCTAGTGGCATCCCCTCCCCCCAGGGCTGCACTGGTAATCAATCATCTGATTACCAGCACAGACCCCCCCTGTGATCAGTGAGTACTTAGAAATACTCACTGATCACCCCAGCTCCAGTATCGATCCTCTTCTTCTCCTCCCTGACAGGATCTGTCAGGGAGGAGAAGAGATCGAAGCCGTTACAACGGCTGTATTTACATTGCATGACGGCTGTGATTGGACACAGCCGTCATGTGATCAGGAGGGCCAATCACAGGGCCCTCCTAACGCATCTTGTTGCGCTGTGTCCGAGGGACACAGGCACATCGGGATCGCGCCGCTGCGCGTGCCCGCGGCGGTGCGATCTCGCTCCTTCTGAAGGACGTTCCGGAACGTCCATTCAGAAGGACGAGACTCCCACCCGGCCGTATATGTACAATGGCCCGGGTGGGAGGTGGTTAAAAACATAATTTTCTGCAGTAAAAATTACTACTGGGTCTTGGGAAATCTTACTTATCACCTTAAGCAATATTTTGGATTAGTCAGTGATTCTTTTTAATGGCATGTATAGACCATAGGAAAAGCCAAAGGCAGTTTATCTCAAGTTCCCAATTTGTTGAACAGGTAATGTTTTTTTCTAACTAGAGAATTGACATTAAGATAAGGTCTTATTTACTTCTAGTGTACATTTTATATCTAAAATCCTAATTTGTTTATTAGTATTTTGACATATTTCTAGTTGCATAACCTACATTACATCTTTCTGCTTAACCATATTGGAACTATTGAACCAACCAAGTGAACTGGATGAACGAAAGCTGCAAATATCAGCAGTTTAATATCATGGAAACTAGTATAATACTTGCCAATTTTAAAAATTCCATGGTGATATTCACCTTTGTGCTAAAGGGTTGTGATAGACTCACCCGGTACAGAGGCTTTTGGAGGACACTGCAGGCTAGCCTCTTGCCTACTGACTATGGACCCTGGCTTTTAAGCGAACACTTGGAGTAATGTTACTTTGGATACAAGTCCATGTCTCCCCAAGACACACAGACTCTGGGATTCTAGGCCCGGGGTCCCTGTTAGTGCCTAGCTGCCCATTACCAATAGGGACTGCTCCACACAGTCAGACTCATAGCAGATGCTAATATCATCAGCAAAACCACCTGTCTTCCACACATTGGTAATTGTGCTAATTAACTCACCTATTGTCTGCTAAGGGATGTGTTTACACTTGTAATAACGTGTATTGTACTTATGAGCTCCATGCTGGCAAGTCTGCTGAAATGAGACCTCTGAGTGTCCAGGTGGCTAGTTAATTAGCTCAAGTTAATTAAATTACTGTCAGCAATTAGTTGCTAGAGGGAAAGTAGTATAGGTATAGTATAGTATAAGTAGTATTCTTAAGGCTTTCTTTCAACAGTGGCTTTCTTCTTCTTCTCCAAAAATTATCCCTGACCTGTCTGGTGTGTTCCTTGGCCTATATGATGCTGTTTGTTTACTAAGGTTCTCTAACAAACCTCTGAGGGCTTCACAGAACAGGTGTATCTATACTGAGATTAAATTAAACACAGATGGACTCTATTTACTAATTAGGTGACTTATGCAGGCAATTGGTTTCAACTAGATTTTAGTTATCTCCCATTCACATTGGGCTTATTTGACATGAGATTTGACATGTCAAATCGCATTCCAAAGTGGAGCCTAGTGGTGGCAATGGCAGCGTCTAAATCTGTGCAACGCCGACTTTGTGGTGCCACACCGATTGACCAGCGTGCCCCCTTTCAATGCAGAATGACAAGCGTGCCCCCTTTCAATGCAGAGAGACCAGCATGCCCCCTTTCAATGCAGAGAGACCAGCATGCCCCCATTCAATGCAGAGAGACCAGCGTGCCCCCTTTCAATGCAGAGTGACCAGCGGGCCCCCTTTCAATGCAGAGAGACCAGCATGCCCCCTTTCAATGCAGAATGACCAGTGTGCCCCCTTTTAATGCAGAGAGCCCAGCGTGCGCCTATTCAATGCAGAGAGACCAGCGTGCCCCTTTCAATGCAGAGTGACCAGCGTGCCCCCTTTAATGCAGAGAGACCAGCGTTCCCCCTTTCAATGCAGAATGACCAGCGTGCCCCATTTCAATGCAGAATGACCAGCGTGCCCCCTTTCAATGCAGAATGACCAGCGTGCCCCCATTCATTGCAGAGAGACCAGCGTGCCCCCATTCAATGCAGAATGACCAGCGTGCCCCCATTCAATGCAGAATGACCACCGTGCCCCCTTTCAATGCCGAGAGACCAGCGTGCCCCCTTTCAATGCAGAGAGACCAGCGTGCCCCCTTTAAATGCAGAATGACCAGCGTGCCCCCCTTTCAATGCAGAGTGACCAGCGTGCCCCCTTTCAATGCAGAATGACCAGCGTGCCCCCTTCAATGCAGAGAGATCATCGTGCCCCCTTTCAATGCAAAATGACCAGCGTGCCCCCTTTCAATGCAGACAGACCTGCATACCCCCTTCAATGCAGAGAGACTTACCTGCAGCGGCGGCTTCTCCTCAGTTCCCCGCGTCTCCTCGAGTCCTCCAGCCTCCTCCTCGGCCAATGGCATGCGTTTGCCTTTTGGCCATTCAGGAAGCGGGTCTTGGACCCGCTTCCTGATTGGCCAGGAGGAGGATACCTGTGACAATAGCGAATTTTCATTCGCTATTGTCACACAATGGGTGGGCTAGGGGCGCACTGCTCTGCGCCCCGGGTCCACCCTTTTTTAAAGCCTATTAGAGCCTCTGGCTCTAATCAGGTGATTACAAAAAAAAAACACTCTGTGACAGCGCCAGGCTGCTGACTCACTCACTGCTAAACTGACTGAGCAGTGAGGAGAGGTGGCATAGGCGGGGCTTGGCTTGCAATGCCACCCCCCCTACACCAATGGACAGGTGAGGCACAGTCCAGCCCCGCCCCAACCCGCCATTTTCAGCCATAGGGCAGCCGTGCTGGACATCTCCCAGCCTAAAGATGGAGGCAGTCGCAGACAGTGTGAACTGTATATGTCAGAGTCAGACAGACAGAGTGACACTGCGGATGCGCCCCCCCCCCCCAGATGTTGCGCCTGGTGCGGTCGCCCCTTCCCCCCCACCCCCCACGCTACGCCACTGCGTGTACATGCCAGGGAATGCTGCAAACAGGCAGGTAGGTGTATTTTATTGCAGAAGAGACGTTGCATGTCCCTTCTGTAGTGACGAGCATGCCTGCTCACAGTTTGCGACAGCAGAACTTCAGTTTTGCTTTAACATTGGGGTTATTACTTTTCTTTACTTATTGTGTATACAAGGTGATTATACTAATCCTGATGTCCATTTATCTTTATATAGTAGACAATTCAGCTATACAAAAATGTGGTGGGTACCGCTGCTGTCAGCTGAATTATTTTAGTTTCCAAAGTAGTAACTCTTACCAGTGGAAAGGCTGTTTATTTTTTTACAATGGGATGCCAACAAACAGCTTCCAGTACTGATCCTTTTTAAGGATAATGCATGGGAGCTGCAAAATCGGAGAAACTGAATTAATAGCATTATTTAATATTAATAGTACAAACGATGAGAAAATTGGACGAAAAACACTGCTTTTGAAGCGATCGTACATCAATCTGATCGCTAGTACACAGTTTTCGAGCCCCAATCAAGACATTTCATGCGAAATTACCTGAAGGGGCAAACATAAAAAATGTTCTTGTAAGATACCAGAACAAACAATTTTCATTTAATCAGTACAGTATTTTTACGGAAAAAAACAGAAGACCAAGACCACGCATGCTCGGAAAATAAAGAATACATTACAATACAATACAATACAACACATTACGTTACTTCTGAAGTTGTATTCTGTCATACAAGAATTTTCATAACTTTAGTAACCTATTGGTTTTCGAGGTATTAGACAAGTCAGGAAAATTGTTTTGTAAATCCCTATATCTGCACTTGCAGGTCATTGCTCTGTATTTTCACAAGGTATCATCCAACCAATAGTTCAACATAATAATACAGCAGTAATTGTTTATTATGATAGATTTCCCTACAAGCCATGTTTTTTTTTTTTTTAACAATATCTAGTTAACTTAGATTTATGCACTTCCTTTAGCTTTTTTTTTTTTTTTTAGTAAAAATTGGCTAATGGTGGCCATACATGATTCAATAAAAAAAATGTATCCAACCAATCTGCAATTCAATCAAACCGAACGAATCTGCAAAAAAAATTAAATAGTCCTAACTTCCCTTCTGTTCGATTTAGAATCCAATTCAAGCAGATACAACTAAACTGATTCCATCAGCCAGGGCAGAAAATTACCAATCATTTTGCATCAGTCGTGTAAACAAAAAAGTGCAGCGCTTGATATGTGATCTCAAATGAAAAAACAGTAAATAAAATGGAATATAAATATCTAGGTAAGTGCTATAACAAAATATTACTAGATGTGAACAATAGCCACGAACCAGGCTATAATGAAACAATAGTCCGTATTACTATGATCCAGCGGATGAAGTATAAATCCGTAGAAAATAAATAAAACGTGTCAAACAGTCACCAAATATAGATGAAGAGAAGGGGGTGCACTGGTTGTGCATACACCTCAAGTGAAATTACCACCAATGTATCTCAAATGAAAAAAACAAAGCTCATTTTGCATCAATCAGCAGCACTGATATACTTTATTCATGAGTACGATCGTATTTAGATCGATCAGATTATGAGATTGCATGGTGGAAATAGAGATGCGATCAATTTATGATTGATGCTCATATCTTAAGTATCAATTGAAATCCACTTCCTCATGTGGACATATTGCTTAACCACTTAAGCCCCGGAAAATTTTACCCCCTTCCTGAACAGGGGGTATTTTGCGATTCGGCACTGCGTGACTTTAACGGACAATTGCGCGGTCGTGCGACGCTGTACCTAAACGAATTTGATGTCCTTTTTTTCCCACAAACAGAGCTTTCTTTTGGTGGTATTTGATCACCTGTGCGATTTTTTGATCATGCGCTATAAACAAAAAAAGAGCGTCAATTTTGCAAAAATAACAATATTTTTCACATTTTTTTATATGAAATTCCCCAAAAAAAAAAATTAAAAAATCTAAATTTTTTAACATTTTCGGCCAATTTGTTTTATGCTACATATGTTTGGTAAAAAAAAAAATCGCAAAAAGCGTATTTTGATTGGTTTGCGCAAAAGTTATCGCGTTTACTAACAAAGGGAAAGATTTTTGTCATTTTTGTTGTTTTTTTTTTAACGCGTAATGGCGGCGATCTGCGATTTTGCGGCGGACATTGCGGCAGACAGATCGGACCCTTGACTGACATTTTTGACACTTTTGGGGTTACCAGTGACATTTCTACAGTAATCAGTGCTATACATATGCACTGTTACTGTAAAATTACACTGGCAGTGAAGAGGTTAACTTTATTTGATAGGGAGGGGTGGTGTGTGTCCCTAGGGGCGTGATTCTAACTGTGATTGGCTGTGGCTTGAGCTGTAGGAACAATGATCAACGGTCCTACATTGTAGAACCGTATGATCGTTGTTTCTACACAGGGGAGAATGACAGGCGGCTTGTTTACACTAGCCGCCTGCATTTCTCCCTCTCCACCAACGATCGCCGAGTGACGGGCGGACATCGGGTCTGCCGGTCACATGCGCGGGGGGGGGGTCCGTGACAGCGCGGGAGCGCGCCTCCGGCGGCGCGCGCTCGCTCCCCAGAGCCTCACAGGCTAGTGACGTAGACCTACGTCGCTCTGCCTGTGAGGGGCTGACTTCCGCAGTAAATATACTGTGAGCAGTCGGCAAGTGGTTAAATGGGTTGTTGACCATAGACTAATTATTCCAATCGGGAAAAAAAAACGATCATTTATTGAAACGTGTATGGCCACCATTAGACAGTTTGTATTTCTCATAGTAACCAATTATGCTTTATTAGTTCCTATGAACAGCACAAACAGCTTATCTAGTGTTAAAAAATATGAGGAACAAAGTGCTTAGTGAAAATAAAATCAGAATCCCAGTTTCATTTTCAATTCTGCACAGCATGAATGATAGTTGTAAGCTTGGTTGCTTTGAGCAACAAGAAATGTTCCACGTAGCAGGCATTTTATACATAAGCAGACATTCGAAAATGTTCTTGTTATCCATGACAACCAGACAGCTTCTAGCTGTCATATCTGTAGCACATGTTTACATATAAATAAAGGGATTTGGATTGGTTGCTATGGGAAACCATGGGTTTTATTAGTGTGCATGTACAGCAATCTTCAAAGCAACCAACCAGAAAACACTTTGCTGAAGTCAGATTGATACAAAACGCTCTCTTATTGGTTGTCTACTTCTGAGAAAAATCATTCTCTCAGACATTTTTTAAATGATGTCACATGATCTACCTGGGCCTGCATAGCATCCTAGAACCTAGTATATCATTACTGCAGACCTACATTTCATCAGGGGAATTATACCTTAACCATTGTGTTATTGAAATGGCAGAAGGACATGGCGTTACACTTTCTGTTGATCCGCATGAGACTTTAGTCTCTGTACATACCAGTGATACGCCTGCACTGAACGACCATCAAGTGGTCGCCATAGAAGAAGATCCGCATTCGGTCATATCAGTTAGTCATCAACCTGAGAAACCAAGATTGCCATTTCTGTCTAGCACTTTAGATAAAAGACTTAAAACCATGAGAGATTGTTCCTCGGCTTTACGTAGCAAGAAAAATGACAATATTTCAAAAATGGAGGATTTTGCTGAAGCCGGGCCTTCAGGCTTACACACCACTTTACACATGCTTTCCCTGGAAGAACTAACAGGCTTTGACCATGGTGGTCTTGTTTCTGAAATTAAAGTTATAGAATTACCTCCAGGTACTGCACACGGTAATGTATTTCACAGATTTTCAGTGCTTACAGGGGCGCAACTATTAAAGGTTTTAACCATACTATTATTATTGTTGATGTTGTTAATAATATATTTATTGATGCTAGGCCTCATTCACATGGGGAAAATGAAAACGTATTCATGTGGAGGGCTGTGTGTACCTGCAGGGGGATGCACATGCAGATGTTTGTGCATCCCAGAGCAGGTAATCCCATTGATGTCAATTGAGAGGCAGCGGCTGTATGGACACAGAAACAGCTCTCAATCTGACATTAATGTGGGTGCATGGCCCCAAATGCAGACAGTATGCGTTCAGGGCCATGCAACCCGCACAGATGTCAGATTGGGAGCAGTGTCTGTGTCCATACAGCCACACAGGGCAGCCATCAGAAATTTTGGGGCCCCTTACACAGCTTTAGGCCTGGGCCCTTCTGGGCCTGACAACCAATTTTCCCCAGGGCCCGCCCTCTGGCCGTCCCACCGAGTCCTTCAGTGCCTCAGTGCACACACTTTTATTTTAACACTCTTACAACTTAATATATGAAAATGAATCCAATCTAGCAAAGATACCGTTCCAAATATTCAGTAAAGAGACATCCCAATCCAGCAAAGAGATCGCCTCAAATAGTCAGCAAAGAGCCCAATCCAGCAAAGAGACATCCCTTCAGCTGCATCGGCTTACTCTGCGGCCACCCTGCTTTAGCAATTGCTAGTTATTACAACATCAACAACTCAATCTGGTTTGTTGGGGCCTGGGCCCCTCAGAATCCCCGGGCCCCCTACATGTGTATGGGCTGTACCCCCCTGATGGCAGCCCTGCAGCCACAGCACCTCAATTGACATCAATGGAATTACCTGATCAGGGATGCACGGAATACCTGTACATCGCATTGCAGGTAAACATGGCCCTCCCTAGGCGTACACTTTAGTACACCCCATGTGAATGAGACCTAAAATACATCTATAGAGGATTTTTTTTTTTCATTTTTAACCAACAGCTGATAACATCTTTTGTCAATTCTTTGTCAAATTAAGGGCTAAGAAACCGTTCGAGGAGGCAAACTGTATTTTCGCCACCATTTATGCAGCCATCAAACATTGCCGGGCTTGACCCTGCTCTGGAAATACAGATTAAGAATGACAAAAAACGAGGTGAGCGATACTTCTCCAGTACTATCAACTACTTCAACTCCAATTTTTTTTTTTTTTTTGCATGCATTACAATCTGCATTTTCCCTATTAAAGGGAAAAATTACTTAAAACACCCAGAGCATACATTTTCTGAAAAGAAAGTACCTGTAGAATAAAAAGCTGGTGGTTGCAATATTGTATCTCTCATAATATTTAAGCAACTGTTTACTACTCTATGTGTTCAGAAAAAAAATACACTAAAATGATGATTAAATTAATTTTTTAATTTTATTATATTTAAAAAAATGTTTTTGTTTAATTTTCTCACTTAACATTATTGCTATCACAAGGGGGCTAACCATTTCCCTATATGCTAGAATTGGGCAGGTGAAATTTTTTAATGGAACCATCAGGGATCTATTAGACCCCAAATTTCTCCTCACCTTCTTAGCCATAGTTCCATTAAAAAATCAGGTGGCCAGATCACTTTTACCCAAAGGTCAGGAGCCTGCTGAAAAAGGTAGAAATAAGCTCACAGCTGCCGCTACAGCCATGAGCTTGTTTTTACCCTTTCAATGTCAGGGTGCATAAGATACACCCAAAGGACTTAACTGGTTAATCCTAATGGCATAGTTCCTTTCCTGTTGCTAGGATGTTGCTAAGAGACTTCTAGCTTTTACTGTTTACCTCCATTATCACAGGAGTGAGCTCTTTCTCTGATTCAAACCCCTTTAAATGTGCTTTCTCTCCCCTCATGCAGTAGCTCTGAGCTCAGCATTTTTTAGCCTGCTCCAGTGATGGTAGAAGTGAACAGTAACACCTAGTCTCTTAGCAATGTGCTACCAACAAAGCAGAATGGAATGATGCGATCTCTGGGAGGTATTCAGTTAGGCTTCAGGAGGTATGTAAATGGCCTCCACCTATAGCAAGCGCGTTATTCAGGTTTGGTCAAAACTGCAAAGTGTGTTTTTGTCTACAGGCATCCATTGTCTAGAGGCATCCATTACCTGCATAGACAGGCTTTTTGGTAAAGGGGAAGCTATGCCTTTAAGACTAACAATTCCTCCATTCAAACAAATGAGATGGATGGAAGAGTCCCTAGCCGGTACATTATATTTTGACAGGAGCACCTGCCTCCGAACAGCAATGATCCTTTCTCACAGATTCTCTTATACACATGAGTTTTACCAGTGCTAGCATAGCACCCTAAAGAGATCTTCTCAAGAGATGGAAACAAAGGGTAGAAATGCTGATGGAACATGTGTTTCTTTATAAATTAAAGAGTTTAATCTTGGATGGGAACAATAATGCTATTAAAGGGAAAAATCTGCAAACATATTATGAAACATAAACATAATCATACAAAATAATACAAAAATAATGTGCTAAGTCCAAAACTTCACAAGGTAAATGAAGTTGAAATGATTTTTGGGTCCAAAAAAATATATTAAAAAAATATTTAAAAAAAGTGTGCAATAGGTGTATAACACATCATGAAAGGAAATCCAAAAAGTAGTGTAAATTCCTCCACCAGGTAACACCGTATATCCTTATCAGATTTATATGACCCTCTTATTACAGAAAGGTCAAAGCACACTTAGAACATCAGACAACATGTGGGTCTCCTTATTCAATGTAGTCCTCAACAGGTGACAAGTGCTAAAACCATTTCAGGGGACAGCCAATGGATCTCCTTAATCATATGTGCATCCAGGTTTTTGACATATCAAAGACAAAGCAAGAAGCTCCTCCTAGTATAAACCAATTAAAACTTATATTATTAAAAGGTGGGAAAGAAACACTTACATTTATTTTGCTTGTAAACAAACTTCAGAGCAACAGCAAAATGGCCTCCAGCTGACGTCCGGTTTGCTCAATGACTTCACAGCAGGCTCGGTCCGACACATTTCATCACAACTGACATCTTCAGGGGTATGGGTAAATGTCAGTTGTGATGAAACATGTAGGGAGGAGCCTGCTTACAAACGCTTTTTACCTACATAAATGTTTCTTTTCCACCTTTTATTTAAAAAAAATATATTAATATAAAAATAAATAAAAGTTTTATTTTGTTTACACTATGAAGAGCTGCTTGCTTTGTCTTTGATATCTCAAATACCTGGATGCACATACGATTGAGGAGATCCATTGGATGTCCCCCTGAGATGGTTTTGGCACTTGTAACCTATTTATGACTACATTGAATAAGGAGACCCGCATGTTGTCTGATGTTCTAAGCGTGCTTTGACCTTTCTGTAAAAAAGAGGGTCATATCAATCTGGTAAGCATATACAGTGTTACCTGGTGGAACAATTTACACTACCTTTTGAATTTCCTTTCACGAGAGTGGATATGGTCACCACTTTTTCTGCTGTAAACTGTACACCCATTGCACACTTTTTTTAAATATTATTTTTGGGTCTCAATCATTTCAACGTTATTTCACAACATTTTTTTTTATTTCACTGTATAATTCTATATATATATATAAAAAAAAAATAAGAATAAAACAAGCACTTACGGACCTTTTATACATTTAAAGTCAAATTATAATACAGAGTTTATGTAGTTGCACCATCATTGATTGTCCCATGGAAACTGGGACCCCACATGAGAACCCTTTTGTAACCCACAGTGCCTTCGCATATATCCACGGAACTCGTACACAAACACATCAGGGTGGGGGTTTCTGCTGAATATTATTTTTGACTGTTGTGAAACAAAGAGAACTTACAAGTTGCAAATATTTAGAGAATTGACCTTCGCACTTGTGGATTATTATTGATTTGCAATCATAAGCCCGGCATCCTACCTCCACCGCCGAGGAGAAGACCCGGTGTAGCATGAAGATGTGTCCCCGTGTAAGCCGGTATCCCTGCCGCAAGTCGCAATGCGCCGGTCTCCATGTAAAAAACCCAGAAGTGATGTCATGACATCACTTCCAGGTACTCGGTGCCTAATTCAAAAATCTGACAGCATTCAAAACAGCCAAACTTGGCGTTTTGAATGCTTTTCAGTGCCGAGGAGGGGTTTGGGGTCTTTTAGACCCCCAGATCCCTCCACAAGGAGTACCTTTAGAAAAAAAAATAAAACATTTTTTTACATGTCCGAAAATATCTGCCGATACCGATATCCGATGACCAAAATATCGGTATCAGCATTAAAAAAATGATATTGGTTGATCACTAGTACAAACTAATATAATATGAAGGAGTTATTATAGCTGTACTTCATTATACAAATCAATGTGGGGCCATGCAAGATAAAAAATCATTTTGATAACTAATTTTGGTACTTAATGTTTTCTACTTGTATATGTCTATTGGTGGAGATAGTTTTTCTCTAGCATTCTGTTTGACAGATACATCCTACAGGAGGAATAGAGGTCTCCACTTTGTCTTATATTTATTATTTGTATAATCTTTTTTAACATATATTAAATTTTGCTAACTGGCAATTTTTTCATCTTTGTATTGTTTGAGACGAACATATAGTACAAACTAACATAAACATAACACAACGTATAGTGAGGAGTCCTGAAAAAAAGCACAAGGCTCACAAAAATAGTCGAACAATGTCAAAATAAGTTTTGTCCTATTCAGCTGATACATCTGTAAGACGAAAACAACAAGAAATGTCACAGTCATATACCCAGCATATTGTCCAATCAGTGTCCAGTGTCATCTCTTTAACAATCAGCGGATATAGCATAAATCTTGAAACAATGGTTTGATAGGGTTTATTCCAGCTGAATCTTTCCTGTTTTTTCAATTCTGAGCCATGAAAAGGAAATAATGTCTTACTTTACCCTATCTTTCTGCTATGACATAACATTATCCTAAAACCTAGTGCCTGAGGTGTCTTGGATATTTATAAGGTCATTTATAATTGTGATGTTTGGTTAAAATATGTGTCCACTTCCTGCATTAAATCGCAATGAAACTTATTTATAAAAAATCTGAAATAGGAACTGTCTGCTGTGACCCAATGCCCATATAAATACACTGGGTTAAAGATATATTTTTTCACAGGGCAGGTAGAGAATGGGACATTGCAAATCAGTTTCTATGAAGTGAGTTGTATTGGTTCAGTTGATATTATCCAGCATCTTAGAATATTGTCTATTATGAAAGCAGTGAAATGTGTCAACTACAGAGTTCATTTATAGACACAGAAGAAAAGTGGTTTATATAGTAACCAATAAGATTCACTATACAGTTTAGTGCAGCTTAGAAAATGAAAGCTGGATTCTTAGCAATTCCATACCAGGTCCAATGTGTTAGATTTTGAAGCACCTCATGTGCATTTAACTCATGGGCTGCAGTGTGTTTGGCTATACAACAAGCCTGTCATGGAAGTCTGCCATGGACTGCAATCAGAATGTATAGGACTCAGTGCTGTATCTTGGCCTAGGCCAACAAGGCCCAGGCCTAGGGCGGCACTTTGCAGGGGGGCAGCATAAAAGCTGCAACACTCACGAAAAAAAAAAAACAGCCTTCTCCCGGCTCCCATGCGAAAAGGGTCCCCGCTGGCTTGCGCTACACTTTTAGTATAGTGCCAGTCTTATGGGGCGAATTGGGCCGGAGGGCAGGGTCCAGGAGGCAAATCAGTCTGGCACCCCCATAAAGCGGTCACACTGCTACCTGCCGGTATGATAATACCGGCCGGTGAGGACATTCGGACAGACCGCAGTACGCCGACCATACTTAATACAACTGGCCCGAAGGCCGCCAATGCTAATAAGTGTGCCACTGCAGCCTAATGCTCCGCCTACCCTCCTCCGCCCCCAGGTATGGCAGGCATCATGTCATCAATATAATTTAATTTCTTTAAACATCCTTGTCCTTGAGTGAGCATATTGAATTGCATCATATACAATTAAGACTTTTAATTGTATATGATGCCAATAATATTTTGGACCTGCTCATCTCCATATGTGCTGTCGCAATATGTCACTGGATCAGTAAGATTACTCCTTTCTTTTATGATATTTGGACTTGTGTTTGCTGCCACTGATTATTTCACTTATTTATATAATGACTATGGACTTCTTAGTCATTATACAAATAAGTAAAATATTCCTATGATTACAATCAGTGGCAGCAAACACAAGTCCAAATTTCTTAAAAGAAAGGAGTAATCTTACTAATCCAGTGACATGAGGCTGTACTAATGGGCACTGATAAGGCTGCGCTGATGGCCACTGATGAGGTGGCACTAATAAGCAGCACTGATGGGGCTGCACTGATAAGGGAGCATTGATATGCTGCACTGATGTGCGCTAATAGGCTGCACTGATGGGCACGAGGCGGCAATGATAAGCTTGATTGATGGGGCTGCACTGATATGTTTCACTGATGGGCAAACTGATGGCCACTGATGAGGCTGCGTTGATGGCCTCTGATGAGGTGGCACTGATAAGCTGCACTGATGTGCACTGATATGATGCACTGGTGGCCACTGGTGGGGATGTACTTATGGCCACTGATAGGCTGCACTGATGAGCAGTAATGAGGCTGCACTAATGGGCAGTAATGAGGCTGCACTGATGGGCAGTAATGAGGCTGCACTGATGCCTGATGAGACTGAACTTATGGGGACTGATAAACTGTGGTTGTGGTCTGTGGTTTACAGATGACAGTGCGGGTCATAAACAGGATGGGGTGTGGCCTTTACAGGAAGGGGTGGGTCATATTTAAATTAGGGGGTGCCCAAGTTTAGTCAGGCCTAGGGCAGCACAAAACCTAAATACACCACTGATTGGACTACAACCATTACTCATGGTGAAGGCCATGTTATTTCTAAAATAGCACAGTGCAGGGTAAAGTGATTGTTATAAAGTGCTTGTTTGTTTAATACACTCTGTTAGGTCCGAGCATCACCAAGGCTCTGTTTATGAGGCTCTACACTTTTTTAGTATAAGGGTTTCAAATATATTCCATCAGAATACATGGTTTATAGTGGCTATTGGCTAACAACAAGCCTAAATTATTGTTCATTAAGTACATGATAGGTAGTGTACTCCATACATGTGTCTTGTAAATATTTTATATTCTATTTGGAATCTTTTTTTTATTTTTTTATTAGTGTTAATTTAGCTATGTTTTTTATCAATCAGAGAAAGAAAAGCTAATTGCAGAACTAGTGGAACAGTCTAACAGTGAAATAACTAGTAAAATCCGAAAATTTCCGACTTGTCTGAATGAAAAACGAGACCTGAGGTAACATTGCATTAGATGTAATAGATAAATTAATGAAAGAAGTAGTCTCATTTCTATTTTTTTTATTAGTTTTCCAACTCCCTACGTGCTGTGAAAGGCTAAATACATAGTTAGACAGGAAGTCACCCCCCCCCACTCCACACTGCCGTTCGACAATGCAGTTAGCAAGGAGATGACCCAATGCTTGTCTCTGACTCCAAGCACTTTCCCAAAGCAAGCACCAGCAAGTTGGAATTCGGAGGGATGAAGGGTCCCTTGAATTCCTCTGCCTGGGGCTTGTCTTGGGAAAGTGCTTGGAGCCAGAACCAGTGGAGTCATCTCTTTGCTAACAGCTTTGCTGAACAGCTGTGAGGGAGGAAGGTGTCCTGTCTGGCCAAGAAGCTAGCCTTGTCACAGCATGTTTAGAAGATGGGATAAAATATTACAGATACTTTGTCCCTTGGGACACTAAAAAAATTAAAATGAGACTTCTTGAAGGTCAGTGTCAATTTTGACTCAGGAACTGACTGGTTTAAAGCTTATTTCCTGCTGACACTTCCCTGGAAATAAAAAGAAACTACTACATGAAAATGAAATCTCTTTTATAACATCTGCTCTATCTTCTCCTCTTTGCTCATGAGATAAGCCATCTCCTGATTCTCCTCCTTCCTCTTTTCATAGCCATAATTATGAAAGTAGTTGTACAACAAGCACTGCATGTTTTTAGAACAATCGTCCATTTAAAAGGTCACATGGTAACCAGATTGTGCCTGCACAAGGTCTCCACATATTTGCATAAGACAGGGCTAACCTATTTCTGTATAAAAAGCCACGATTTTATGTTCAGCTGTAAGGTAATTCTGGGAACAAGTGTTTCACATGATCTCCAAGCTACTATACTCCGCGATCCCCTTCATAGCACAACCTGCTCTCCTAAATCTGAAACCTCCAGGCAGTGGCGTAGCGTGGGTTGTCAGCACCCGGGGCAAGGCAAGTAATTTGCGCCCCCTAACCCGTGGGATTTTAGCACTCGAATCTCTTCCACTAGATTAGTTAAAGAAACCCTTACCCCCTAAGCACATGTTTTGTTTGTTATGAAAATACTGATGGAATTAAAGTAAAATGCATCTAAATACAAGTTTATTTTCAAACACTTTATTGAGTGCGAACATGCATTACACATTCTCCACATTTTCAGCAGGTCTATGAATACATTGTAAGTGAAAAAATAAATAATTTTTACAAAAATAAGATTATTCCACATAGTACCATCTTAAAGCGGAGTTCCGGCCACGGGGGTGAAATTTAGCTAAAAAAACCCACGGGACAGTCAGGGCTAGTACATTCCACAATGGATAGCCTCTGTACTGTCCCGGGTCGCACTTACCTGTAAGAAGAAATACTTACCTTGAAAATTTCTTCTCCAGCGCTGCCATCTCGGATGTGGGCAGCTGAAGCCAGGGTGTCCTCTTCTGCATCCTCTTCTGCGTCCTCTTCCATGTCCTCTTCTCCCAGAATGCGCCTGCACCGGCCCCGCTCGTCACTTCCGGTGCGGGAACGTCATCCCTCCACAGCTTCTGGGCATGCCCAGAAGCTGTTTAGCAGGGAATGTGGCGCCGCACCGGAACTGACGAGTGGGGATGGTGCCGGCGCATTGATTCCATGGGAGCGATGACGTTCAGCTCCCAGGAATCAATGCAAAGAGGAAGTGACGGCGCGGGCCGCGGCCGAAGAGGGAGGAAGTAGAAGAAAGGTGAGCATATTTTTCTTCAATAACAAGGTAAGTAAACAAAAAAAAAAAATCGTAATTATCCATTTCTTTTTCAGGTGACCAAGAGCAAGCGGATGGCCCAAAATCGATTATGTCGATTTTGTGGCTGGAACTCCGCTTTAACAACTTTAACAGAAAATAGTGGAACAGAAAATTAAGTCCTGCTAGGTCACTTCAGGCTAGCCCCCTTTTTCAGACAGAGCTGCATGGTTTAGAAAATAATCACCCTCCTTTAAAATCACATTTTTTTGCTTTGCAGCCTGAAATGAAGACAGACACCATTTTTACTTTATCCAGCTGTATTTACTCACAGCAGCTTATAACATCCAAGTGAAATATACAGTATAACATGTCAGATTAAAAAAAAAAAATCAAAAACAGTCACTGAGTTGGAAAAATTATCACACCCAAAGCTCAAACAGCCCATGGATTCTACAATTTTCTTTACTTTCCCTAGAAGGAAAGAAAATCACTATGCCCCCAGGAGGATTCCTCCTGTCGTGCTATTGTTTTCTCAGAAGGGGAGGTTTCCTCACCAACAGAATATAATGACCGCTGCTGGAGGGAGAGAAAGGGAAAGGAGAAAGAGAGAGAGAAAGGGAAACCAAGAGAAAGGGAGAGAGAAAGAGAGAGAGAAAGGAGAAAGAGAGAGAGAAAGGGAAGAGAGAGAGAGAGAAAGGGAAAGGAAAGAGAGAAGGGAAAGGAAAGAGAAAGGAGAGAAAGGGAAAAGAGAGAAATGTCTATGCATCTCTCTACCTGTTCCAGCATCATTATTTCTGCTCTTCTGATATATATATATATATATATATATATATATATATATATATATATATATATAATTTCCATAGAGACAATACTTGGATAAACATTGTCCACCATCAAGAGGTAATCTGTATACATCTCAGTGGCATAACTGAATATCCTGGAACTGTGCTTTATTGTCAATTTAGCTCGCTACTCAGGGGTTTAGCAATCACGCCGACAAGCCATATGGAATGTTGTGACAGTGCCATACACTTCCTGTATTCCAAATGAACATATCTATCCAATTTTTACTGTTGGTTTTTGTTTCTTATGTCAGCACCTTACTGCTGAAACTAAATTGTAAGTGGTCGCACTTTACTTATACACTGCATTTATCTATTGAATAGCACCTGCATATGGTGTTCCTTTTTTTGATACACCTTAATAAATACAACTATATTTTCAAACAGTACCTCTCTATGTCTTGATTAGATCACCCCAAAAGGCTTTCTTTCCCCACTGGGCTCTTCCTGTACAGTTTTTTATGTTTATGACTTAAAGCCAGGGGTTGACCGCCCACACTTTGGAGACTTAAGAGACATCAATTTTTTCAAACTTGATTAGACCTATTTCCAGTTTTTCTCAGTCTGCAGTCAGTGCTCTCTACTCCAGTCCAGTCTGCTCCCCCCCCCCCCCCTCGATGCCTGCCAGTCTGCAGTCAGTGCTCTCTACTCCAGTCCAGTCTGCTCCCCCCCCCTCGATGCCTGTCAGTCTGCAGTCAGTGCTCTCTACTCCAGTCCAGTCTACCCCCCCCCCCCCCCGACGCCTGCCAGTCTGCAGTCAGTGCTCTCTACTCCAGTCCAGTCTGCTCCCCCCCCTCGATGCCTGCCAGTCTGCAGTCAGTGCTCTCTACTCGTCTGCTCCCCCCCCCCCCCGATGCCTGCCAGTCTGCAGTCAGTGCTTTCTACTCCAGTCCAGTCTGCTCCCCCCCCTTTGATGCCTGCCAGTCTGCAGTCAGTGCTCTCTACTCCAGTCCAGTCTGCTCCCCCCCTCGATGCCTGCCAGTCTGCAGTCAGTGCTCTCTACTCCAGTCCAGTCTGCTCCCCCCCTCGATGCCTGCCAGTCTGCAGTCAGTGCTCTCTACTCCAGTCCAGTCTGCTCCCCCCCCCCCGATGCCTGCCAGTCTGCAGTCAGTGCTCTCTACTCCGGTCCAGTCTGTCCCCCCCCCCATGCCTGCCAGTCTGTTCCCCCCCCCCCCATGCCTGCCAGTCTGTTCCCCTCCCTAGATGTCTGGATGTGTCTCAGTCCACAAACAATGGTCTCACTGACTCACCTCACTTCTCTCTCACAACGGCTGGCTGAGTGCCACAACAACGGGGAAAGACCGATAGATGAATCTGAGTGCTGACTCACTCGCTGCTGAACTGACTGAGCTGTTCTGAACTGAACATGCGGCCGACTGTGAGGAGACGCGGCATAGGCGGGGCTTGGCTTGGAATGCCACCCCACCCTACACCAACGGACAGGTGAGGCACAGTCCAGCTCCGCCCCGGCCCGCCCCACCCTGCCACTTTCAGCGGTAGGACGCCGCCCGCACTGGACATTTCCCAGCCTAAAGATGGAAGCAGCAGCAGACAGTGTGTGAACTGTGTATATTGTCAGAGTCAGACAGAGTGAGATTGCAGATGCGCCCCCCCGGATGTTGCGCACGGTGCGGCCGGCCCCCCCCTGCACCCCCCACGCTACGCCACTGCCTCCAGGTCCTCCAAAAAGGAGCATCAAGCTACTCCTTCACATCCCAATGGCAGCTAAACAAACAATCGCTAAAGCCTGGAAATTACCTACCCTCTCCTTGTTTGAAGCTATAACAAGAATAAATTCTGTGATGTTGCATAGAAAGCCTAAAGCAAAATTGACTGAAAGAATGCATAAGCTCTTCCTAAGGGTTTTGATCGAAACCTCTGGAGCTTTATAGGGGGTAATGTGTCCGTTGGCAATACCTATTTTGTACCTGTTCTGCTTATATCCCTTACCCCTCACACATATACACATATACACATATACACATATATATATATATATATATATATATATACACACACACAATATATATACACACGCACACTTTTCATTTACCCTAAGTAGGCTTAGTGTGATCATTCAATAGTATAAGGTTGATATAAGGAGCGTTTGAACTTTGCTATGATCGGTCCCTGTATTTCAATAATACATGTCCGACCTAACCACAACATGCATATAAGAAGGTGTTCTGTTCAAGGGTCAGAACTTAAGATGGTTAGATGGTCAGGACAAATTTAGGGACTCAAATGTAAAAGGTAAATAATAGCAATTTATTAGTGAAAAAATCATATGTGAATATATAACCGTTCAGATATTGATCAATCATTTATATAGTGTATAACCAGTATAAACAAGAAACAAGACATACAACATTAAACATGTTTTATGTTTAATGTTGTATGTCTTGTTTCTTGTTTATACTGGTTATACACTATATAAATGATCAATATCTGAACGGTTATGTATTCACATATGATTTTTTCACTAATAAATTGCTATTATTTACCTTTTACATTTGAGTCCCTAAATTTGTCCTGACCATCTAACCATCTTAAGTTCTGACCCTTGAACAGAACACCTTCTTATATTTAGTGTGATCATTCACCCACATTCCCTTCTTTGTCCCTACCCTTTTGCTAACTCTAAACATATATTTGCATCACAGTTATCAATTCTCCTAGCACAAATAGTCTCATATTTTCTTTCCTCTATATCATACTTCTTCTATACCCTGTGTTCAGGATTAGATTGTCATTTGGTACCCATTATTTCTCTTCTACTTTTATTCCTAATTTCTAATTTCTCACAAATTGTTTTATGTAATGTGTATCATCAACTACCCCTATTTGACGATGCAAATTGTTGAAAATGTTATCTGCAAACTAATAAACAAAATGAATAGGTAAATATAGAGGTAAAAGAACCTAAGCGCTGACCATATAACAGGGTGTAGTGCATAGAGGGTGAGTGTAATAGAATCAAGATTAGCAGCCAATTTTCAGTAGTGTCACCACATACATATAGGCATAGAAAACAGTGTAAATAAACACCTGAATCATATATAAAGCAAGAATAACAATAAATATTCATCAAGGTAAAAAAAATACCATAAGAAATAAATTACTTAACAGCAGAGAGCAATAAAATGATAAAATAGTGCCAATGGTAAGGTAATAGTGAAGCTTTCAAGTGCACTGTGCTTAAACAGTGATGGTCAACTTGAAAAAAGTGTGGACCGAATAGAGGCTAACACTAGTCACTTAAAAGCTATAAGGGAAATAGCAATTAGAGGTGACAGTGAATAAAGGTGCACTGTGCGGTAAACTGATCAGGTCAAATGTTCTGATCGGAGAAACAAATGGGTGGTGAAATAATAGTAATAACGTACTGTGAAAAACTAAGATAAGTGGATAAAAAATAACATAAAAATGACATAAAAACGTAAAGTACCCCAAAGAAACAAGGGGGTAACAACGGATGATAAGTGGAAAAAAAGTTCTTGTGCAATTAAAAATGCATAAAATGTTCATACACTCTCAAAATAGAAAGGAGTGACATTACGGATGGGATGAGCATGGATTTAGAATCTGTGTGGGTTGAACTCCATAGGGAAGGAGAAAAGGGGAAAGTAATTGTGGGGGTTTGCTATAGGCCACCTAACCAAGGGGAGGAGGTAGAGCTGGAATTCTTAGCACTAATGAGTAAAGTGGCAAAATTGGGATCAGTCGTCATATTGGGGGACTTCAATTATCCCGACATTGACTGGGACGAGGGGACTGCACACTCACAGAAGGCCCGCCTATTCACGGAAACCTTACTGGATAATTACATGTCACAGTTGGTGGATTCCCCTACCAGAGAAAATGCAGTCCTGGATCTATTGATCACTAATGACCCAGACCTAATCTCGCAGGTAGGAGTCCAGGACAATCTGGGCTCTAGCGATCACAGGATGATCACATTTAGTATAAATAACAATATAACAAGGCAAGTGGGGAACATAAGAACCCTAAACTTCAGAAGGGCAAACTTTCCAAAATTTTACTCCTTGATGGAAAGGGTAAACTGGGACCAAACCCTGGGATCCCTGACCACAGAGGAAAAATATGTATGCTTTAGGAACATATTAGGCAAAGGCATCTTGCAGTGCATTCCTATGGGAAATAAATTTAGAAGAGACAAAGCCAAACCTGGCTGGCTAAACCGTAGCGTCAAAAAACTTATTAGGGGAAAAAAATTGGCCTTCAAGAAGTATAAATCAGAGGGCACAGTATCGGCTTTCGAGCAATACAAGGAGGCAAATAAGAAAAGTAAACAAGAAATCAAGATGGCTAAAATCAACTTTGAGAGACAAATAGCGGAGGATAGTAAAAAAAACCCAAAGAAATTCTTTAAATATATCAACAGCAAAAAAACTAGGGCAGAGCATATTGCACACATAATTAACAATGATGGGAGGATGGTTACAGAGGACACTGAAAAAGCAACCGTGCTGAATGCTTTTTTCTCGTCAGTCTTTACACAGGAAACGGAGGGGTACACTGACCATGACTGTTTGGTTAGTAGTAATACACAGGACTTGCCACTATGGCTAACAGAGGGTGAAATCAGGGAAAGGCTGGATAAACTCAACACAAACAAATCACCAGGCCCGGATGGCGTACATCCGAGAGTACTCAAGGAACTCAGTAAGGTTATATCCAGACCACTGTTCCTGATCTTTGCTGACAGTATTAGGACAGGAGATGTACCAGGGGATTGGAAGAAAGCTAACGTGATTCCGATATTCAAAAAGGGCCAGAGGCATATCCCGGGAAATTATAGGCCTGTCAGTTTGACATCAATAGTATGTAAACTTCTGGAGGGGATGATAAGGGACTATATCGTAGAGTTTGCTAAAGACAACAACATCATCAGCAGTAATCAGCACGGGTTTACAAATGGGCGTTCTTGTCAAACCAATCTATTAACATTCTACGAGGAGGTGAGCTGTGAGCTAGATAGGGGGAGACCAGTGGATGTGGTGTACTTGGATTTCGCTAAGGCGTTTGATACAGTTCCCCATAAGCGCTTAATTTATAAAATTATATCTGCAGGTATCGACAGCAGGGTTTGCTCTTGGATACGGAATTGGCTTAAAGGGCGTGTCCAAAGAGTGGTAATAAACAGCGCATACTCAGACTGGTCTGAGGTAGTAAGCGGGGTGCCCCAGGGCTCAGTCCTGGGACCAACCTTGTTCAATTTATTCATAAACAACATTGAGGTCGGGATCAGTAGTTCGATATCAGTTTTTGCAGATGACACAAAATTGGCCAGAGCAATAACTGCACAGCATGAAGCAGATATCCTACAGAATGACCTGGACAAAATTACAGAGTGGGCAACGACATGGCAAATGAGGTTTAACGTGGAGAAGTGTAAGGTTTTGCACTTGGGGACTAAAAACATAAAAGCACAATACACGTTAGGAGGGGAACCCTTGGGGGAATCAAAAATGGAGAAGGATCTGGGAGTCTTGGTTGATGATAGATTAGGCAACAGCATGCAATGTCAAGCGGCAGCTGCCAAAGCCAGCAGAATATTAGCATGCATAAAGAAAGGGATGTATTCCAGAGATAAGACTATAATCCTTCCACTTTATAAAACTCTGGTCCGACCGCATCTGGAGTATTCTGTCCAGTTCTGGTCGCCAGTCCTCAGGAGGGATGTGTTGGAGCTGGAGAGAGTCCAGAGAAGGGCAACTAAACTAATTAGGGGATTGGAGGACCTTGACTATGAAGAGCGTCTACAATCGCTCGATTTATTCTCCCTGGAGAAAATACGTCTGAGGGGGGACATGATAGAAATTTATAAATATCTTAATGGGGATCCCAGCTTAGAAAAAAAGCTGTTCATTCGACGGGATTGCATGAGGACTCGAGGGCATACAATGCGATTAGAGGAGAAGCGTTTTAACCTCAGGCAACGTGGGGGGTTCTTTACTGTTAGGGCTACAAGATTGTGGAATTCTCTACCACAAGAGGTGGTTTCTGCGGGTAGTATGGTGGCTTTCAAAAGACTCTTAGACTTACATCTCAAGGATCAGAACATTCAGGGGTATGTGAGATGATTACAGCTACACACACCTACACAGGTTGAACTGGATGGACTATTGTCTTTATTCAACCTCACCTACTATGTAACTATGTAAAATGAGAGGATTTGGCACAAAGAATCAGTGTTGGTGTCTAAACAGGTTGCCGGTTGTGCGGGAAACTTTTATCACTCAGTGGTGTGGGAAACTTTAACACTTCGGTGGTGAGCATGTATCATAAGTGAAATGGCCACTCACCTCCAAATCACTCATAAAGAGCGTTTGTACCAATAGGTAATATGGTCTCCACTGCAGATGTTTTTATCCAATTTCCGGTAGCCAGGAAGGTCACTGTTAGGACAGGTTCCTCAATCCCTTAGACAGCCAACATCAATCATCCAATGGGTATAGGATCCTAAGTGGGGTTTGAAGCTCAAACCACGGACAGAGGAAGGGACTTCATAGTGTAGTAAGTTTGCATAAATGTATTAATAAAAAATAGTAAAAACTTACATTTAAGTAAAGTTACATCAGCATAAGTCACAGCACAACATGATAAAGTCAAGCAACGCGTCGGGAGAAGCCGCTTGACGTCACTTCCGTTCTTCGGCTGAGACCGGAACTGCTGTGAGCGGCTGCTACGCTGCCACGCTATTATGCTGATGTAACTTTACTTAAATGTGAGGTTTTACTATGTTTTATAAATAAATTTATGCAAACTTACTACACTATAAAGTCCCTTCCTCTGTCCATGGTTTGAGCTTCAAACCCCACTTAGGATCCTATACCCATTGGATGATTGATGTTGGCTGTCTAAGGGATTGAGAAGCCTGTCCTAACAGTGACCTTCCTAGCTACCGGAAATTGGATAAAAACATCTGCAGTGGAAACCATATTACCTATTGGTACAAACGCTCTTTATGAGTGATTTGTTGGTGAGCGGCCATTTCACTTATTTATGGATACATGCTCACCACCGAAGTGTTAAAGTTTCCCGCACAACCTGCAACCTGTTTAGATACTAAAACTGATTCCTTGTGCCAAGTCCTCTCATTTAAGAGTGTATGAATGCACAAGAACTTTTTTCCACTTAACAACCGTTTTTACCCCCTTGTTTTTTTGGGGTACTTTACGTTTTTATGTAATTTTTATGTTATTTTTTATCTACATATCTTAGGTTTTCACAGTGCGTTTTTACTATTATTTCACCACCCATTTGTTTCTCCGATCAGAACATTTGACCTGATCAGTTTACAGCACAGTGCACCTTTATTCACTGTCACCTCTAATTGCTATTTCCCTTATAGCTTTTAAGTGACTAGTGTTAGCCTCTATTCGGTCCACACTTTTTTCAAGTTGACCATCACTGTTTAAGCACAGTGCACTTGAAAGCTTCACTATTACCTTACCATTGGCACTATTTTATCATTTTATTGCTCTCTGCTGTTATTATAATTTATTTCTTATGGTATTTTTTTACCTTGATGAATATTTATTGTTATTCTTGCTTTATATATGATTCAGGTGGGATTGATTAAGCGCCGATTTATTTACACTGTTTAATAGGTAAATATATTCCTCTATTTACTATTGAGAGACAGAGAAATAGGGTATAAGAAGGGTTGTTTAATGTTATCTACAGGAGAATGGACAGTAGGTCCGCCCTATAATCCCTCCCACATCAGACATGCCTGGTGTCCTTAAGAAAGTGACGCTGTCCTTCTCTAGCTCTGTTTTGAGACGTGTGTGACTTCTTCAATCAAGTAGCTGCTGGTAGGTTTATTAGACTACAGTCTTGTTTACACTAAAGTCCATTCTCTTGTAGGTGGTTCCAAATAACATATTGTCTTATACTCTGAGCATGTGTCTCCTAATGGACTCTGATAACGAGGTTTTATGGTAAACACAAAAATCCTATTATGTAAAATACTGCTGCAAGATAAAAGTATTAATTGAGGAAACAGGATGAGAGAAATATGGAAAGGCTTTAAAAGGCTGTATATCTTATGATTCAATTAAAAAGTAAATCTCTGCAGGAACCAAGTCATGAACATAAAACAGAACTCTTCAAAAGATGCTTCTGAAATGAAGTGCTGTACTGGATGTCTACGTAGTATTAAGTTGGTGAGTCTTTCTTTTTATGTTACTATTTTCATCTCATGCTTATCTTTCATTTATAAGGCATCCTGTGTATAAGGTGTCATCCGTTCAATAAATTACAGTACACAACGTGAAAAATAATGCTTTTGCCTATGAGGGCAAATGGAGGACAGTGTGCAAGTGTAAAGAAGTGTTCAGTGCAATTTGTGCAACACAAATATATAAATTGCACTCTTGAAAAGTTCTTTAATTTAGTGGTTTCTTCCTTGCTTCAATCCATCACCATGAGCCACCACCACACTGGAACACTCACCAGATAACCATGACCTCTCACTTGAGAGTAGGTCTATATGCACTTTGTCCTCCAAGGGGTCTAAGGCATCCAGACGGGGGAGAGGGGAAGCCAGGAGAGGAAGAGGTTGGGCAGAGTATGGGAACAGGCAAAGGCAGGAATGAAGAGAAGAAAATGGAAGACAAGAGGGTGTAGGGGAGGCAGGAAGAAGGGATGGAGCTACTGGAAGTGACGTAGTTCTTTTTAGTTGGTGACACCCAGAAGTGGTGAGATTCCCGAAGCGGACAATGGTAATGCTAAGGTGTAGTGGAGCCGGCCTGTAATAATACAAGGCGGTTGAACCCAGAACACGGTCCTTTTGGAATATAATTTTCTCTATTGTTGCTAATATAATGGAACATATAACCTAACCCTGAGATGGCCATTTTACATCTGAGTATCCATGAACTTCCACCTGCAGGGCGAGTAGTGATTACACAACTCCTTCTAGTGGCAAAACTTACAATCACTGGTGGAATTTACCAAATCCACCATCTACTACTGTAGAGATGGAGAAGATATTAGCTGTCACTGATTTAACGATTAAATTGTTTAGAGATAAATGTAATATTGGGGTGACTAACCCTAAGTGTACTATTGAAGTTTGATTAACTGTTGATTACATTCTCATTATAGCCTAGCAAATGCTCTGTTATCTGTGGCTACCTTAAGGTGACTCGCCCAGTATCTCTCTTCCCCCCTCTTTCCCTTCTCCTCATCTCATCCTCATGTGTCCTTATGCTTTCTCTCCCTCCCCGTTTCCTCTATCAGCCTTTCTTTTCTTTAGGCAGGTGCGCCATCAATGTACACCCCAAGTTTTATGCCAATTATCTGTTCCTAATTTTTGTATATTCCGACAATGCACAACTATTACTTGGGTCCTTTGACCTCCTGAACTGTCTTGGTGTATCTCTACCATTTATTGTACTTTTGTTTTGTTTTTTCTATGTTATCTTTATTTTGCAATAAAATAAGCATTGACATAATGTATACAATAATAAATAGTAAACTTTTATATCCATGTCCTAATAAGAGCCCATCATAAGTAGTGTGGGCTGACCAACAATAGTGTTGCAATTTTGAGAGGTTGCCGTGTTTACAGGCATACAATGCACAGGCTGATTCAGTGGTACAAGTAAAACTGCTTCCAGGAAACATGCAGCTGACAGGGCAGCTGCTTTGACATTACATTTGGCGTCTGAAAAAAAAACGAAAGGGCTGGAATTGAATATCTTAATTTTGTGACTAACATTTATTTTAAAACTAAGCTTATAGCCTAGAATTAGGGTTGTGGTTTTTTTTTATAAAGCTTGTAGCACAGGATTTCCCATAGGAAATGTGTACATACATTTGTTTGTTCTCTTGTGCCAAATAAAATATTTTCACGTATAGCTCACAATACCCATTCAGAGCATCCCTTTTGATGCACAAAAGTGTACTGGTCTTTCCAGGAAAATGGATTTCTGATTATTATTTACAGGGGAAACAGTTCAAATTCCCTAAAGAGTTTGTGGTAGACCAGGACCTCGCAAAACCACTATTGTTCAGAACCAGTGGCGGCTGGTGCTCAAAATTTTTTTTTGGGGGGGGGGGGGGGCGCAAACAGAAAAATGTAATAGGCATTGCTTTGTGGCAAAAATGTTGTAAAAAATTGCGTGACTTTGAGGTCACAGAAGTGTGAAAGGGGCCTTCAGTAATTAAGGTATAGCGTGCCCCCTTTCAATGCACAGAGACCAGCGTGCCACCTTTCAATGCACAGAGACCAGTGTGCCCCTTTCAATGCACAGAGACCAGTGTGCCCCCTTTCAATGCACAGAGACCAGCGTGCCCCCTTTCAATGCACAGAGACCAGCATGCCCCCTTTCAATGCACAGAGATCAGCGTGCCCCCTTTCAATGCACAGAGACCAGCGTGCCCCCTTTCAATGCAGAGATGCCAGCGTGCCACCTTTCAATGCAGAGATGCCAGCGTGCCCTCTTTCAATGCAGAGATACCAGCATGCCCCCTTCAATGCAGAGATCATCGTGCCCCCTTTTAATGCAGAGATGCCAGCATGCCCCCTTTTCAATGCACAGAGACCAGCGTGCCCCCTTTCAATGCACAGAGATCAGTGTTCCCCCTTTCAATGCACAGAGATCAGCGTGCCCCATTTCAATGCAGTGACCAGCGTGCCCCCTTTCAATGCAGAGAGACCAGCATGCCCCCTTCAATGCAGAGATCATCGTGCCCCCTTTCAATGCAGAGATGCCAGCATGCCCCCTTTCAATGCAGAGATGCCAGCATGCCCCCTTCAATGCAGAGATCATCGTGCCCCCTTTCAATGCAGAGATGCCAGTGTGCCCCCTTTCAATGCAGAGATACCAGCATGCCCTCTTTAATGCAGAGATCATCGTGCCCCCTTTCAATGCAGAGATGTCAGCGTGCCCCCTTTCAATGCAGAGATACCAGCGTGCCCCCTTCAATGCAGAGATCATCGTGCCCCCTTTCAATGCAGAGATGCCAGCGTGCCCCCTTTCAATGCAGAGATACCAGCGTGCCCCCTTCAATGCAGAGATTATCGTGCCCCCTTTCAATGCAGAGATGCCAGCGTGCCCCCTTTCAATGCAGAGATACCAGCGTGCCCCCTTCAATGCAGAGATCATCGTTCCCCCTTTCAATGCAGAGATGCCAGCATGCCCCCTTTCAATGCAGAGATACCAGCGTGCCCCCTTCAATGCAGAGATCATTGTGCCCCCTTTCAATGCAGAGATGCCAGCATGCCCCCTTTCAATGCAGAGATACCAGCGTGCCCCCTTTCAATGCAGAGATCATCGTGCCCCCTTTCAATGCAGAGTGAGCAGCGTAAGCATGCCCCCCCCCCCGCGAGACCAGTGCACTTACCTCAGGCAGTGGCAGCTTCTCCTCAGTTCCCCGGCGTCTCCTCGAGTCCTCAGTCCTCCCCCCTCCTCCTCGGCCAATGGCATGGGGTTTGCCTTTCGGCCAATCAGGATGTGGGAGGACCCACTTCCTGATTGGCCAGGAGGAGGATCCATGTGACAATAGCAAATTTTAATTTGCTATTGTCACACAATGGGCGGGCTCGGGGCGCACTGCTCTGCGCCCCGGGTCCACCCTTTGCTGAAGCCTATAATCAGGTGATTAAAAAAAAAAGCCCCATTGAACTCCATGCGTCCGGCGCCCCGCATGTAGAGGGCCGGACGCATGGATAGGGGGGCAACGGCCCTGCGCCCCCAACACACCAGCCGCCACTGTTTCAGAACAGTTTAAAGTACATTTAACTGATATTTGGCAAAATGTGGCATTGCCATTTTTTAATAATTAATTTATTTCACTTTTTGTATCCATTTTTGTTGCTTGTACTGCAGTTTTCCCCTGGCCTTTTTAATCACTTCCTACATGCACTTGCTCCAGCTTTGGATACACATCATTGTTCTGGACTAGCTTGCTGATGAAGACAACACAGAACCATGTTTGCACAATGTGTGTCTGCTTCGGCCACTTGTAGTCACTACCAGGGGTGCATGTGACAGGGTATCCACACAGGAGCACAACTGGGAGACAGTTTTCACCCGTAATTGGTAAAGTCTGAACAAGAACCTTCATGGCAAGATCACAATGTATTGTTTAATCAAAGCTGCATATTTAAAGAGACTTAAGACCCTATTGAAATGTCAATAATATGTGAAAACTGATATATGATTTTAATGATTAACCTCTTGGCGCTGAGAGTACGCATTTATGTGGCCTCTCGGCAGCTGATCTTTAACGCTGAGCGCCTGCAAATATGCAGCCCTGTGTAAACAACTTACCATGCTCAGAGCGTGCTCCCTGCACGCTTCCATCAGGGTAACCGGCAGGGATCGGTAAGCTCCTGATGCATACTTGATATTTGACAGCCAATCACAGTGGTCACATGACCTGAAAGCCCGCCTCCACCTTTTAGAACTCTTAAAGGGCCCGGAGGCTGTCAGTGCCAAGGGGTTAAGTCTACATCTACACTAAAATATCAGCATTTAATATTGTGTGGTTATTTAGTTTCCATTGTACCGCTTTAGCTCATTTATTTTACTAATTTTTCTAATGTTTTTTCAATCAGTCCTTTCAGAGGTTCAAGCAAGCCGCCTTAGATGCTTTCGAAATATTAGAGCTTTGGCATAGTAGCTTGAAAATCATTGAAGGAAAATTTGGGTCAAGCATTCTGTCATACTTTGTTTTCCTCAAATGGCTCCTGCTGTTCAACATCTTCTCATTTGTGGTGAACTTCAGTTTCATAACTATTCCACAGTTTGTTGACATGCCACCCAACAACCTATCATTTTCTGGTCTGGAACTTCTTACTGGAGCTGTAAGTACTACAATGCTATTTATAGACATTTGTATTATTCATTGTTTGTATGGTATGTCCTTTTTCCTTATGTTACCCTGCAATTATTTGTTCTGCAGAATTGTGTTTCCTAGTCTGTGCCTGCTTTGGATTACGTTTTTGTTAAGGTTGTAGAGTGTGATAGAAATTGTGCATACAAATATTAAACACCATATTATCCTATGAGGATCCACTTTTTTTGAGGACTAAAGGTTTAGATGTGTGTATTGTAATACGATAAAACCTCGCGCTTGTGGTAAAAATAGTATAAGTGAATAAGGCGCTTGTATTCGTGCTATAACAACTGTGGCAAATAGATAATTAATAAATAATGCTGTGCATGTGAAAGCTGCTTGCTGCAAGAAAAGTGCTAGTGCTCTTTTAAATGTGTAGGTCAGTGATTGCAGCGCTGCTTAAATAAATATAAATATATACTGTGCTAATATCCCAATAGTAAAATTCATCGATGGCAAATGTAAAATATAAAAAATATAAAATATCAAAAAACTCAAAAAATGTAGGAATGAAAAATATATATATATATATATATATATATATATATATATATATATATCAATAAATGTCCATATTCAAGTTCATCAGAAAAAATGCAGATAAAGTGCTTCAGTGCTTAATCCATGCTTGAAGAGGGTTTTCCCCCTCGTGGATATCTACTTACCACAATGTGGTTTTAAACAGGCATGTACTGCTGATCACACTCTGTGCATAGTGCTTTCTGATGTTGCTGGTAGGTAAGATCCTTGCTGGTGCTTGGTACTCCCGAGTTTCCTCATAAAAGAAAAGAGCTATCCATAGTGAGGATCGTTTGAACAATTTTATTAAAGATAAACAGGGATGTACTCACAAACATAACGAAAATACACGCATGTAGAACACAGCACGGTGGTTCGCTGCTCCCGCATCGTGCATTCCACCGGCCGGATGTGACGTGGCAATCCGCTCGGCCAATCGCTAGACGCGTTTCGCTGACAGATGACGCTGTGATTGACAGCGAAACGCGTCTAGCGATTGGCCGAGCGGATTGCCACGTCACATTCGGCCGGTGGAACGCACGATGCGGGAGCAGCGAACCACTGTGCTGTGTTCTACATGCGTGTATTTTCGTTATGTTTGTGAGTACATCCCAGTTTATCTTTAATAAAATTGTTCAAACGATCCTCACTATGGATAGCTCTTTTCTTTTATGAGGAAACTCGGGAGTACCAAGCACCAGCAAGGATCTTACCAGCAACATCAGAAAGCACTATGCACAGAGTGTGATCAGCAATACATGCCTGTTTAAAATCACATTGTGGTAAGTAGATATCCACGAGGGGGAAACCCCTCTTCAAGCATGGATTAAGCACTGAAGCACTTTATCTGCATTTTTTCTGATGGACTTGATTATGGACATTTATTGATATATATATATATTTCATTCCTATATTTTTTGATATTTTATATTTTTTATATTTTACATTTGCTATCAATGAATTTTACTATTGGGATATTAGCACAGTATATATTTATATTTAGATGTGTGTATTGCCTAGGGTCTGTTTTTTATATATCATTTTTATTTTTGTTTCATCAAGGTAGGGAAGGGATTGAGAAGATAACAATGCTGGAGTAGAGTAAGAAGTAGTGCAATAAGGCATAATATATATCAGCAATTAGGACCTAAAAGTATAGACTGATGGGATACGGGGCCTCTCAGGCCGCCCTAGTTGACTAGCTAAATTTAAAGCTGATGTCCATGTTTTATTAAACATTAAATAGTTCCTTTTAACCAAGCTGGCCCAAACTAACTATTTACCTCACTATTAGCACAATAGGCATTATGTGTGTTCAGTATGAACTGTTTGTAGCCTCAGTTGTGTTTTGGGAACAAGACAGGAACTGTGGCTGAGGCAAAAATTATGACATTATCTGCTCACTCTGCTCTTTGCCTCAGCCAATCACAAGATGCTTTGTATTCATTCATATAATACAAAGCTTGTTGTTAATAGCCGAGCAACAGTGTTGCCAACCTCCCAGAGGGAAATTTACTGGCAAAACGTCCAAAATTTACGGACGGCACCAATTTTTTACTGGCATTGCAAAAATGTACATATACAGGCTGTTTTCAGTGCTAAACCATGCAAATATCAATACTTAAACTATAAACATGTAGATAGTGCTATTAGCAATGTGTTTAGGTTGAACAAAAGTCAAAAAACATATTTCTCCATTAACATGGAGAGGTGAAGGGGGCACAGGAGCAGGACACTGATGTCCTCTGCCCCCGGGCCCTGACTCCTCTCTTTACTACTCCAGTTTGCAGTGCGCTGCTAGCTGTCGGACTCGGGGGGTGAGAAAGAAAACCAACGGAGCTTCCCCTTTTTAGGTGGAGCTCTGCTTTAAATAACTGTTGGTTGCAAGTTGAGGTTGTACATCCACTGGAAAATACAGAACTGTCCATTGCATTACAATTAGTGGTGCTACAATTGGCTGTGCTATTCCCCCTACTGGTGCTGCCCATACCTTGGATCAGAAAGGTCCATATTTAGAGTCCAATTATCTGGCTGCCCATAATCGATCGAGTCTCAATAAAGGTTGACACTGCCAGTTAAACGGTTACATACTTTAATCACTAATATGCTCACAACTTTCTTCCCATGGTGGACTGCATGTGGCAGGACTGTAGGCTGAGGCTACATACAGTTCTCAAAGTGCACACAGCCACTACATCTCTTAGTGAATTAAATACAGTAATTCATTTGGAGCAGCTTGGTCCAAACAAACTATTTAACTTCACTAAAATAAGGAAATCAGCTTTAAGCTGACCCTAGATGGGTATTTTTTATTCATTCAGTCAGTGGCTATAGCCACTGATCAAAAAAAGTTTTCCTACATTCAAATAACCAACCTCTGTCGAGCAGACATGGCAACTGATAGAAACTGAGCCAGTCACTGGTGAACTGACCACCTTTTCATCTGTCTATGGCCAGCTTTTGTATCATATTACAAAGAACAGACATCATAGCCACACAAGACAATCCCAGACACAGGATAGAGATATTTACATTTCTTTACCTACTCTGGTTTTAACGCAACCAGGTGACTAGACAAACTGTTGTAGGGGAAACCCCAAAACTAATGGGTTTCTGTAATATTTTGATTGTTGAAGCCAGATTGAAAAATAGATGTATTTTTTTTTTCAAACATGTAGGTAGAAAAACACGTTTGGAGAGCAATACAGTAACATAGTGTTGGTTTAAAAACAATTGCTCTAATTGGCTAAGGACTTGTAATTCAATTTATATAGCCTAAGATAGGTGCGACTTTCTCTGAAGTTTCATCTGTGTCTCTGATGACTTTCATTGATATGCTAATAGCTGTTCACATAGGCTTGTTACTTCCAATAGTTTGGCTCCTTGGAGGAACAGGTCTTCAAAGGCCAATATAGCAATATTTACAGCTTGAGGTGTAAATGGCATTTGAACACAAAAGCTGTTATACAATATGACTTCTAACAACATATACATCCAATATATCTGCTTAATCATAAATACATGTTTGATAAATAAAATGTCTCCCCCATTTACCCGATCAATGTAGCCCTTTTACTGCCAGAGTTCAAGACTCTAGAGAGGATATACTGTAAGTAAACCGGACATAAATCTTAAACTGTACAGTACAGGGCAGTAACAATGAGCATGCAGCTTTATTGTCCTAGCAGGTAAGGCAGCAGTTCCTTGTATAACTAACCATCAGCAGTATGGTTTATAGAAAACGTTTTGTCATTTCTTAGAGTCCTGCTGTCCTGGTAGTAAATGACAAGTGGAATCATATGCGGGCTTCATATATCTTTTGGAAACTCCGGTGGTGTGTCCCAAAATTTCTACTAGAGTTCAATCTAGCTTTTTCAGCCATGGTGATGTCCCCTGTCCAACCACTAATGGACATCACCACCGCTAATGATTCACCTAAAAAAAAACAGTCCATTACTTGCTCTGCAAGGCTAATATTGTTATTTACCTATTGTATATGTGAGCTAGTAAAATCTGATCCAAAAGCCCACTTACAGGATTATTACATGCAGAATGCAGAAGACATTGCTAAAAAAAAATAATGGGCATCCTTAAATTGGATAATGTCTAGGACCTTGGTGGGATTCAATAGGTAGCCTGCTTTTAACATATAAGTGCATTATTTGGTGTGAATCCTCAGCCAGTGGCATTACTGACTTTGTAAAGAAGTAGAATGTGTCCTTCCTGGGTCGTACCATAATAAGGAATAAGGAAGTAGTGTACATATTAGAGCAGTAATGTCACACAGGGGATAACCACTGAGAGAGAACATATTGCTTGGAGCTCGAGCTGCAACTTTCCATGTGTTGTGGGGCCAGGGCAGGAAGTGAGCAGGAAATCTGCACAGCTTCCTTTTTGCATTGCTTTTACTGTGCATGTGCCATTCCTCCTGCATTGTGCATGCATGGTTTCACAACCTTTCCCACCATCCACCCACAGCCTGCACCAATGCTACCTTGCATCGCTGCAGAGAAAACCATTGGACTACCTCCTGCTTTATGATAACAAGCTCATAAACTGCTACAGTATATAACCTCCCCTGCTCCTGCAGCTGGTTGGCACTGCTTGCAGTCTTACACACTTTCACTATGTCAGATCATAGGTGCAGAGGGAGCAGGCCTTCTTGGCTTTTTATCCACTAACAGCTCTGGGATAGCTTGTAATGCTCCTGCCTAAGAGCCTAACACTGACAGCCTGGACTGTTGCCCCCTGCTAGTGTCCTCATGCTCTTTTGTGTCTACCCTAACTCTCCTAAGTGTGACTCCCTTCTCTGGGTTCTCCATCAAGGAGATTTATGCTACTATGACTGAGCTTATTTTACTTTTTCCTGCAGAGTCTCTCTGCACCTACCTCTGTATGCTCAACTTTGGATGAGTTTGTGCATAAAGGAGCCTTATTCTGCTGACACTAATCCTAGGCTTAAGGAATTTATTTCAGTATTTATGACACAGTACACACATGCCTAGAACTGGAGCAGCCTGCGTCCAAATTCTCTAAGGTTACTAGTCTATACAGCTAGAAAGGATCATAACAGTGAGATTCAGTCGCTGCAGGAGGTGGAGTGGATGCGGGCGAGGGAACATGCGGATTCGCCGTCTGACACCAGCTACTCTGCTTTACTGGAGACGAGACGCCTTCTCTCCCTGCATAAATGTTGGTAAATGTTCCGGCCTCCGGGTCAACTGGAGGAAGTCCTCAATCTTGTCCTTGGATGGGGATGCCCGACTTGCTGCGGCTGGGGACCTTCCGCTTTGCTGGGTGGATACCTTCACTTACCTGGGTATTAAGACGCCCTCAAGACTATTACTCCTTGAACCTTTTACCTTTGTTGCCTAGACTACAACAACATGTACTGGCTTGGAAGAGACTCCCACTTTCTTTGCTGGGTTGCATTAGTGTCCTTAAAATGAAATTCCTTCCGGTAATATTGTATTTCCTCCGTAACTCCCCACTATGGGTGCCCACATCATTCTTCATAAAGTTGAATAGCATTATAGGTTCCTTCCTTTGGTCCCCGGGGGCTCCCAGGATTGGCTTGCGGGCCCTCCAGGAGCCTTGAGGCAGTGGTGGTCTGGCGCTCCCCGATTGGCGCAAGTATTACCCGGCGGGCCAGATGGTGTTTCCAAGCGTTGGCTGCAGGCAGATAAGGGGGATTCGGCCACGATCCTGGAGGCAGCTCACCTGGGTTCCTTTGAGACCCTCAGGTTGGCACTGTATCGGGGCCTGGGCTCGGATCTCCCCCTGACGCTCTCTATGAAGGCCACCATTAAGGCGTGGGCTCAGTCTACGAAGTTGACGTGTCCCAGCTATGTAGGATCCTCTCCTTCAACCCCTCTGTGGATGAACCCTACTCTTTCCCACTTCTAACATTTACCAGACCCAATGCCGTGGGCTGTGAAGGGGGTGAAAACCTTGGGGGACATAACGGTAGTGGGGGCCCTCCTTCCTTTTGATCGTCTGCGGCATAAACACGACTTACCAAAATAATTACCTTTTTCGCTACCTCCAACTACGTCACGCCTTTCAAAGTCAATTTGCCACCTCCCATGTTGAACCAGATCCTTCTGATGTGGAATATATGTTGACATGTGATATCACGCTTAAGACCCTTTCCACTGTATATACGGACATGTTTAGGCTGACATCCCCAAGTATAGTCAGGTGCAGAGAGAAATGGACAGCTGAGGTGACTGACCTCCAGGGTGATGACTGGGAGGAGGTGTGGACTGAACCCTTCAAGTATTTAGTGGCTGCTAGAGACAGGCTTATACAATTTAAATTTCTTCATAGGATCTACTACACACCAGCCCGCCTAGCCAAAATTTATCCGACCTCGTCGGCTGAGTGTTGGCGTTGCTCCGCTTCCCCGGCAGATGCGACTCGTGTCTTCTGGGACTGTAGCCAGATCCACCTGAGTGCGGTAACTTCTTGTCTTATGGAGGTATTGCTGACTCCGATTCTGCTGACCCCAAGAGTCTGTCTCTTGGGTTTGGTGGAGGAGGTGGTCCCCTCAGTGGCACACAGAACTTTACTTGTCATTCTCCTTTTTTATGCAAAAAAAGCGATCCTACTGCATTGGAAGAAGGTGGCTCCACCTTCGTTATTATTCTGGAAGGGCTTAGTAAATGCTGTCTTGTCGCTTTACAAGGCGACTTACATTTCTAGGGGTTGTCCAAAAAAATTTGAGAAGATTTGGAGGGCGTGGGTTGAATCCTCAGATACTGTAGGTCAGTGGTCCTCAACCCTGGCCTACAGGGCCCACTAACAGGCCAGGTTTGCAAGATAACTGAAATACATCCCAGGTGATATCATTTGCTGCTCAGTGATTGCAGTACTCTAGTCTGCATTTCCCCAAGGTAATACTTAAAATCTGGCCTGTTAGTGGGCCCTGAGGACCGGAGTTGAGGACCACTGCTGTAGGTTAACTGTTTTTTCTTATATAGTTGAACTAGACACTGGCACTGCATTTTGTATTTAGCATTTTACGCTACACTTTACCAATACTGTTGTCCTGGAATGTTTCAGTGTTGTATACCTTACATGAGCTAGAGAGGGCTTGAATATTTGGAGCTCAGGGGCGTTTACTTCCAGGGGTCAGCGTAGGAGTGTTATTTGGTACTGGACTGCGCTGGCCTCCTAACCTCGGTTCTCCTGGCTGATACTTGGGTTGCTGGTGATTCGGGGGTGGGGGGGCATTGGGGGTTTGATTGGGTGGACATTTTTGTATTTTTTTGTCTGCTATGTTTTTCTGTAAATGTCTGTTACTGTTTGCTGTTTTAAAACGAATAAAAATAATTTTTTTAAAAAAAAAGGTTACTAGTCTATGCTCCCTCAAAAGCCCCCAGCCTGCCAAAACCTTCTCTGTTCACTCGCTACAAAAATCAATTTTGATCGGAGAGTGTCAGAATCCAGGATAAGTTATTTAGCATTTCCTTAAGAAATGCCCTTTATGGATCCAGTCATTTTCTGTCCTAATAAGACTATATTCCTGTGGAGGACATTCCAGTGTTTGAAAAACCTAGTGCATAAAACTGGAAGGCTTCATTCTTCCTTACAGGTGCTGCCTTGCAACCAATTATTGCCGTGATGCTCATCTGCCAGACCCTGGTTGTATGGTCCAAGGATATGCCTAGAGATCCAGGTTCAACCTTTACTGATCCTTCAGATCTTCAACAGTTGGAACTTAAGCGTATTGCCGTGCACTACGGTCATACACCTGATATCTAGAATGGGCCAAGTGTCCATATGTGGAGGACCCTTTGGCTTAAATGTTGGTCTGTGAAAAAATGCCTATTATTTATGTGCTCACCATCAAAGGGCATAAGGAGGCCACGCCTCAGACTGGATAAATCTTCTAACTAAGAATAGACCCTTTCATTTCTCCCAGTCTTCTAGGTCCAAGCCCAAGCCTAGGATTATCAAAGGCTGTAGGTATGTCCCGCTAGCAATGAGGGGACCCCTCCCTCACTTCTAAAAGTGAAGGGCGTCTGTTAGTCTTTGCTACCAATTGAACCAAACACATCTTGGATGCATGGTGTTTCAAACTCTACCTCCACCCTACTTCATGATGTGAAGCCTTTCAACAAGGATACTTCTATGCTGTTTTGGCACAACTCTCTGGAAGAGATGTCATAGCCATGGTCCCAGAAAAAGAGGTTTCATGGTTTCTACTAAAACCTATTTACTGACCCCAAAGAAAAAGGAGGCATTTGCCCAATTCTGGATCTAAAGGCACTCAACCTCATAATTCAAGTGCAAAAACTCCTGTACGCAGCAGTACAACCTTCTTCTCTCAGAATTAACTCTGTGTCTCTTAATGAACTCCAAAAAAAGGACTTTATGCTAAGTACAAAAAAACTGTTATATTACTGTTTATGATGCCTTACTGCATTACAGTTTTGGATAATGATGGTTAAATTCTACTATTAAGAAAATATTTTGTGGGTGGGTGTTAAAACACCAGCCAGCTGTTAATGTTACAAATTTTTACCAGCCTATTTTACTCTCATACTTGTAACCTGCACCTTTACATTTAGACCAAACTAGTTTAATTGGTTTTGATTGAGGGTTACACAGTGTGAGCTAGGAAATCAGTGCTAGAGTCTGGATAGAGAAAAATAAAGATCAGACATCATGTCTTTGCTGCTTGGTCTGATCAGCAGTTGCAGATGCAATTTGCAAAGATAAGAACCCACCAGGAATCATGTCTGCTTTCTGCTTCGGTTAGAAAAGCATTATGGTAACACTGCAGTTGGATATCAGATGAGCCACATGGTACAACCAACAAGAAAGGAGCATTTTTAGGATGTGTAGATATTGCAAATGTGTCTTCAGATATCTTAAGGGTAAGATATCATTAGATTTGACTTGTGTTATTTTTTTTTCTTCATTTCAGGGCTATTTTGATAAAACTGTTCTGTATTATGGATTTTACACGAATGCCACCATCAGAAAAGAACCACAACTTGCACCTTACAATATGCAGCTTGCATATTTTTTTACTATTGGATTGTATTTGGCTGTTTGCTTCCTTATCCTGCTTTTCAGGTAAGATGTATAGCATCTGTACTGATAAAAACAGACCAGGGCTACATCATATTATGCTGCCTTTAAATATGTTTTCTCTGAATTCCTATGTGCTAAATAATTATTATCTTTAGAAAAAAAAATAAAAAAAAAATTGGACATCCAGTGGAAAGAAAGACTTTAATTAGACTGAAAGGCTTATCACCTAAGTGACATTATAGCTTTTTTTTCCTGAGCTTAGTCATATCCTTAGAGCATATGACTTTTCTCTACAGATCTTTCCCTAATATACATTTCTGCCACAGGAAGTGACAAAAGTCTACAAATGGTCAGATAAGGAAAACAAAGAACCCTCAAAGCACAGTTTTAGGGACTTGGTGCTGACCTACCCTACCCTACCCAGCTGGAGCTCTAGGACTTTCTTGTCAAAGTATATGTAAATTCTAACATTGAACTTCTCTTTTTTGCTTCTTTTGGTCTATTAAATATACCATTAAAAGCATTTTGTTATATCGGTTTGAGAAGTGAAAAACACCTGTTAATCCTGGCAGAAATCTTTCCCTTGCACGGTAACGTGTTGTTAGAACAGCTCATTCAAAATGAATATGCTGCCAACACACATGAACATGCCTTAAATTGCACTCGGCCATTTATTTTTTTTATTTATGTCATCGAATGACCATGTGTTGTCATGCGTTGCAGTGGATTTACTTAGTGCCTTGGGGTTCTGTTCAAAATGAATGGCTCCGCAACACAGTAACGCCTGTTTTGTGTGTTGCTGCCTGTTGCAGTGACACACATGTTACTGCAACATTAAAGTGTAAATGGGTCCCTATAGTAATTTACCTTTAAGCTAGGTCAGTTTTCTCCACAGAGGTGCAAAGTCTGTATTCTCTCTGTGAATTAGATTCTCGCAAGGATCAGCACTCCATAGCTGTGATTGCCAAAAAGCCAGGTATGTTATTTGTTAATAATGGTCATGATCTTGAAAGCACATTGAAAGCACATTGTGTTGTCACTCTATAAAATAGGTGCTTGAACAAAAACATACGTGGCAGGTCATCAAGTATTTATTTTACTGAAAGCTGCAGATGTTTATATTAGATTATAGGTGATATGGAATTACAAAATAAAGTAACACTGGGGTTTCTTTATTATTGTACCATTTCTTGGCACAATGTATTGTCACTTTAATGATTGTTTCAATTCTGCTATGCTTTAATGAGTACTTGAAGCGGAAATTCACCCTAAAGTGAAAGTTCCGCTTTATGCCCCCTTCTTCCACTCAGATCATCTTGGCGATCCAAGCAAAAGTTTGGCCCCTCTACTTTGCCTTTGCCTGTAGCCTTCTGGGACAAGTCACAGACCCCAGAAGGCTGCAGAAACATTCAGAAAGCGCAGCACAGCTTGCTCATGCACAATGTGAAGCCACCTGTAAAGCCACAAGGAGTCACAGCTGGCTTTCATTAGAAAAAAGGCCGGAGCCAGAGGCCCGAAGACCAGTGAAGAACCAGCCCATGTGAGGACTGTGCTGGATCTGTGGACAGGTACAGTAAGTGTCCCTTAATTAAAAGTCAGCAGCTACTGAGATGGATCTCCCATAATGCTCAAGGCCTTAACTCCCCAATAAAGCGGCGCCAAGAGCAGACATTGTTTTTCTGCAGAAAAAGGATTTCCCTTCTTCTTATAGGCCTTCCTTTCTCCATAAACCTTTCCCACAATTTTATACTGCTAATGCAGGGAACAAAATGAAGGGAGTAGCTATTCTGTTCTCTAAAAATGTCCCATTCTCTTTGCTCCATGAGATTAAAAAACCAGAGGGCCGTTACCTTTTACTGAAGGGTATTATTGGTCCTATGTTATACACTTTCCTCTCCTGCTATGCCCCTAATACTGGTCAGGCTGCCTTCTTTACCAACCTGTTTTGCACTTTTTCTCCACACTTTGAAGGCCTTGTGGTATGTGGCGGTAACTTGAACCTTGCCCTGGATCTGAGTCTGGACAAATCGAAACCTTTGGGTGCCCAAGTTGCGTCGCCCACCCAGGGCAAGCCTTCGAATGGCCAAATTGCTCCAGTTGAGCCTTGAGCCTAGTTGATATCTGATGGGAAAAGTGTCTATCTATGAGGGTTTATACCCACTATTCCCATGCCCAAAGTCTTAATGCCAGGATAGTTCATATCTTTGCCCACTTCTCCCTTGTTCCCTCTGTTCAACAAGCATGTATTAGAGAAATGGCTTGGTCAGAACACGCTATTTTCTCAATCTCTATTAAAGATACTGCTGCTGGGCATAGGCCTTTTATTAGGTGGCTAAACAAGTCCTTATTGAGTGACTGTCAGGAACCATAAATCAGACTGAGACAGAAAATGTAGTAAAAATCACACCTTTATTGTAATAGTAAAAATAGTACAGATCAGAAACGTAGTCAAAACATAAGCCAGGGTTTCGTAAGCCCAAATGGGTAATCAGATGAGCCAGTGATCAGGAACCAGAAGGGACATCAGCCGGGTAAAAATCTTTAAAAGGGACACAGCAGAGACACTCAGGATATCTTGACCAGACGAAGGCAAGAAAGGAATGAACAAGGCAGTTTAAATAGCCAGAAGGGGCTGGCTGTAGGCTGGACTGATGAGGCAGGAAATGGTAAACCGGTGAGTAACTGTGGAAAAAAAGAGTGGCTGGTAATTAACTGACAGTTGAGCAGCCAGAGCACTGAGAGAGAGCTGCTACAAGTCCAGCCCTGACAGCGACCCAGTCCAGTGCATTGAAATAGCAAAGTGTATAGCAGAGTACTTCCAATTAAACCAACCTGATTCTGTCTCACCTGTTACTGTATGAGCTGCTCATAAGGCAGCGCTCCGGGGCAAACTTACCCCATTCCAAACTTTATGAATCTGCCCATCCCCCCCCCCCCTATAACTCAGATGGCTCGCTGCCTTTTATCTCGATGGTCAAAAATCCAAAATTAAAGGCTGCTCATAGGGAGTCGATGGACTCTCCACAGTAAAGGAAGTCATCTTCCAAGCCATTAGGTTGACGAAGCACGCCTTTGCGCCTGGCCCAGATGGGTTCTTAGCGTTAAATTACCATAAATTTGCTGACACTCTAGCTCCTCATTTGGAGAGGTTCTTTAACTCTCTACAGGCTGGTCATAACCTTGACTCGGACATGAACACGGCATTTATCTCTGTGATCCCAAAGCCAGGGAAGGACCCTGGAGAGGTTAAAAATTACAGACCAATTTCCTTAATCAACAATGATCTTAAACCGATCTTAAACCAGATGGGGTTTATCCTTGGTAGGCAGGGCCCAGATCAGGTGCATTGTGCCATTAATATTATCTCCCTTTTACAAGCAGGATGGGCAGGGAGACAGCTCCAAATTGGCATGCTCTTATCCATCAACCTCCAAAAGGCTTTCGACTCGGTCTCTTGGCCATATCTATTTGGGCTCTTGGAGACGTTGGGCATTGGTATCAACTTTCTCACCTGTTGCAAGTGCTTTATGCAAACCAGATTGTGAAGGTACGGCTTCAGGGATTTCACTCTGACCGATCAAGACATTAGGGATTGCGATCAGGTCAGAACCAAATATTCATGGATTTGACTGCGACTGACAAATTCATGAATGCGCATTATTAGCAGATTACCTGCTTCTCTTCATTACTTCCCCCTTAATTTCTCTTCCTAACGTAACTCATCTTTTACACTATTTTGGTAGAGCTTCAGACCTACAGGTGAATGAGCACAAATCGGTAGCCATGAACATTATTCTCCCTTTGCTGTTGGTTTCTCGACTGCAAGATGCGTTCTCATTTTCCTGGAGGTTTGATTTCATTCCATACTTGGGAATCCGGCTGACGTCCTCTGTGTCTTCTCTCTCTAAGGCTAACTATCCTCGTTTATAAAAGAAACTGGAGGAGGACATTCAGGGTTGGGCAGGGCATGATCTATCCTGGCTGGGGAGGATTCATTATATAAAGATGATGCTTTTACCCCGTATTTTATACTACTTCCTCTCCCTTCCTTTAGCCATAATTTATTTAGACTTTACTAAATTTCAATCTAAACTTATATGCTTTGTGTGGAGTGGTAAGGGTCATAGGGGAGTCTAGGCCTTACCCACTTAGTTCGATACTATAAGGTGCCACAGGTGGCCCAGCTGTCAACGGTATATACTTGAATGGAAAAGCCTGATTGCTAGCTATTGAAAGGAGGGCAGTTATTGGAGTCCCACTGGATTTCGTTCAATGGCCGTCAGCGAAGTGTAGGGTGCCTATACTGGCCCCCTCTCAATCTAATTATTTAGCCATTTGGGATTGAGTGGAAAACAACAAGAGGCTAGTCTCACCCTTCCATCCCGTAAACCACCTGTTTAATAATCCTGCCAGGAACCCGAGGCCTTTCATTGGTGGCAGAGGCATAACTAGAACCTTCAGGGCCCTGGTGCAAGAAACCATGAAGGGCCCCCCTGACCCCCGGGTTGACCCAGCCAATCCGTCACCCCTATACACCTGGATAGGAGGGGCAGCATAAAGAGAAACTGATCCCCCTCTATTTTCTTCCTGTAGCAGAGAGGGGATTGGATCCTCTATATGTCACCCTGCCGCCCCTCCTATCCAGGTGTACAGGGGTGAGGCATGTGCCTCCTGGAGCATGGGGTTGAAATGAGTCGCAACAGTGGTGGTATTAATGGGGGGGGGGTGGAATGGGATCTGTGGCAGCGGTGGTGGGGGGGGGGTGGGATCAGTGGCAGCTATATTGGGATTAGATAAGTGGCAGCAGTGTTAGGATGGAATGAGTGACAGCGGTGGTGGGATTGGATGAGTGTCAGCAGTGATGGGATGGGATCAGTGGCAGCAGTGGTGCGATGGGATGGGATGAGTGTCAACAGTGATGGGATAGGATGAGTGGCAGCAGTGGTGGGATGGGATGAATGGCATCGGCGGTGGGACGGATGAGTGGCGGCAGTGATGGGATGGAATAAGTGGCAGCAGTGGTGGGATGGGATAGGATGGGATAAGAGTCAGCAGTGGTGGGATGGGATGAGTGGCAGCAGTAATGGGATGGGATGAGTGGCAGCGGTGGTGGGATGGAATGAGTGTCAGTGGTGATGGATTGGGATGAGTGGCAGCAGTGATGGGATGAGTTGCAGTGGTGGTGGGATGGGATGACTGCTGGCAGCAGTGATGAGGGGAGTGATTAGTGGCAGTGGTGGTGGTGAGGGGGGTGGGATCAGTAGCAGCGGTGGTGGTGGTATAGGGAGTGGAATCAGTGGCAGCGGTTGTGGTGGTGAAGGGGGTGATTACTGGCAGTGGTGGTGGTGGTGGTGAGGGGGGTGATTAGTGGCAGCAGTGGTGGTGGTGAGGGGGGTGGGTTTAGTGGGAGTGGTGGGGGTGAAGGGGGTGGGCTTAGTATCAGCAGTGGTGGTAAAGGGAGTGGGATCTGTGGCAGCAGTGGTGAGGGGGGTGATTAGTGGCAGCGGTGGTGGTGGTGAGGGGGGTGATTAGTGGCAGCGGTGGTGGTGGTGAGGGGGTGATTAGTGGCAGCAGTGGTGGTGATGAGGGGGGTGGGATCAGTGGGAGTGGTGGGGGTGAAGGGGGTGGGCTCAGTATCAGCAGTGGTGGTAAAGGGAGTGGGATCAGTGGCAGCGGTGGTGGTGAGGTGGGTGATTAGTGGCAGTGGTGGTGGTGGTGAGGGCAGTGATTAGTGGCAGTGGTGGTGAGGGGGGTGGGATCAGTGGCAGTGGTGGTGGTGAAGAAGGTGGGCTCAGAATCAGTGGTGGTGGTGAAGGGAGTGGGATCAGTGGCAGTGGTAGTGGTGGTGAGGGGGGTAATTAGTGGCAGCAGTGGTGGTGGTGAGGGGGGTGATTAGTGGCAGCCCTGGTGGTGGTGAGGGGGTGATTAGTGGCGGTGGTGGTGGTGAAGGGGGTGGGATCAATGGCAGCGGTGGTGGTGGGATTAGTGGCAGCGGTGGTGGTGTGGAGGCTGGCAGCAGTGGCAGTGAGGGGGGGTGGGATTAGTGGCAGTGGCGGTGCCATCCCCCACCACTACAGATCTTATCTCTATCCCCCATCACCTCTGTTGTAGAGGTGATGGGTATTATATCTGTGGAGGGGGGGGGGGTGTGATCAGTAAGAGGCAGAGGTGGTGGAGGATAGGATAAGTTGCACTGACATCTGAAAGTTTTTCACTTACTTGGTCATCAAGTCGATTCCCCCTCAGTGTTCATGTGCCTCTAGGGATGCTTGTGTGCAATGGTGTCTCCTTGCAGAGGGGAGAGCTCCTCCCCCTTTCACTCTATTGGTGTCAGCTGGTTAGCTGACTCTCTGTCAGTGCCCATCTCTGCCTCTACATAGATTGGCTTATCTCTCTCTTTGAAGAGGATAGTCAGGATGGCCCAGGCTCCTCAGTGGCTGGCTGCATGCCCATCCCCCCCGCCCCCACCTGAAAGGCGGAAAAAATGGACGGGCAAGAGGGCGACAGTAGCACAACCAGAACTGGTGGGCGGGCCCCTCACGGTGGGAAAAGGGCGGTGGGCGGGCCCCCCTTCAGTGGCGGAACCCCAGGGCCCAGTTGCAAGTGCAACTGCTGCAACCCTGGTTCCACCACTGGTGGGTGGCTATATAAAGGCCTGTACAGAAATTGACATTTCCTGACTTCTCGAGGTCCGTTTACACTAGCTCAATGTTGGTCGAAACTAAAAATGCCCTCATCTTAACTTTTTCCATTTTACCAAATTTCTAATTTCCTACACTCTTTGGGCCCATCTGTGACTGAGGACCATAAAGTCACCCCCTATGAGTCTTGGTGTACCCAAGAGGTATGGGGCAGAGGAAGTATATTGATTATTTATAGGCTGCTGCTTGACTCCCTGGATACATTCCCTTACATGTGGGCATGGGATTCGAATTTGGCCTCTGGGAGCGATGTGGAGCATTGGCATTCGTCCTTCCATCGAGCTTACAAAGGTATAATGAATGTTTCCCAAGTGGAGGCTAATGTCAAGGTTGTGACTCGATGGTATATGGTTCCTCTTGGCCTATTGAGGCTTTACCCCTCTTCCTTACCCCTGTGCTTCCAAGGTTGCAATTCGCTTGGCACCATGTTTCATATCTGGTGGGAGTGCCTGAGGTTCTGGGGCTTCTGGAATAAGGTTTTTGCCCTAATACAAAAAAATTACTAGAGCAACCTTGCATTGCTCTACTGAATGAGCAAGTGGAGAACATACCTAGTTCTAAGCAAGGTCTGATTTTTTTATGCTTCTAGCGGCTAAGCTTACTATAGCCCGATCCTGGATAAAGTCCTCTGTGTGTATGCCGCTATATCGACGAAAAGTGTCCAGCATCATGTGTAGTGAACAAATTGCCAGTGTGATTAAAGACACTACTAAACGCTTCAAAGCCATCTGGAGCCCTTGGGCTGAATATGTGCATGTAAGCCTGTAGGTGATCTGACCTTGTTAGGCTCGTCTCCTGAAGGCTTCACATCTTTGTCCTCTCTCTGGTTTCTTTCTTTCTCTTTTCCTCTTTCTATTTTCCACTCCCTCTTTTCTGTCTTCCATTTGTATTCTTTGTGGGTCCCTGTAACCGGGTTACCCTTGTTATGATTTGCTTCAGTCAGGGATCATGATAGTTTCTGTGTGTACTTTTAGAATAGTGTGAGGTGTAACCCAGTTTATTTACTCCCCTTATGAGATGGGTAACAATACCCCATGGTCATTTTTTTTAGCTCACTGGAAGTATTGTGTTGAACCTATTCAAGTGTTTTATTGTTTTAGTACTTGGAATGTATTTTTGTGTTCGTTGCTTCTGTAATATGCCAGGGCTCTGGCTGTTGCAACATTTGATATGTTCTTTTGTCTTTATTATTGTTTTACTAAATAAAAATGATCAAAAAGTAAAAATAAAAAGTCAGCAGCTACAGTATTTTTAGCTGCTAACTTTTAATGTGTTCTTTCTAGGGTGACGAGCCTGTTCACATAAGTAATTAGCACAAATGATCTACCAGAGAATCCTAACAGATAAATAATAAAGTCAGAATAATTAATATGGTATATGCAACACTGTGACTTTTTTACTGTGTAATTTCTAAAGGGAAAACATAGTATAATTGTAGTGAACACATGATACTTTGAATTGTTATTGTATTGTTTAAAGCAAACTCATTTATTTGTAAAACTTTCACACTTTACAGGATTTTTATTTTATTAAATTAAGAGATATGTACATTTGTAGTTCTCTTTCGCTCCATTGAATTACTATGTCTCTTTCTCTCTTAACATCTGTTGCTATGAGACATCAGCATCAGCAACCAAAACAGTTAATTATTTTTGTCCTAATTAGGGAACCTTCCTGATAGTTATTTTATTTCAGAATTTATGTAGCCTGCTTCCTGGAAATAGGTTGGTTTAAAATGACAGCCATCACAGAGAATATATATTAGAGATTTATATTGTGCCATGGACACGAGGCCATACAATGCGATTAGAGGAGAAGCTTTAACCTCAGGCCATGCAGGGTTTTTTTTACAGTAAGTGCTACAAGATTGTGGAACTCTCTACCACAAATGGTAGTAACTGCGGGGAGTATGGCTACTTTTAAAAGACTCTTGGACATACATCTCAAAGATCAAAACATTCAGGGGTATGGCAAATGATTACGTCCACACACACCTACACAGGTTCAACTGGATGGACTATCGTCTTCATTCAACCTCAACTACTATGTAACTATGTCGTTTGCGCATCACTTTACAAAATTACAGCAGACAGTACAGTTACAATAGAATTCAATACAAGAGCAATTAGAGGGGATGAGCCTATATCAAAGCTGGGTATAGTTGCATAAAGTTTAGAGACATAACCTGTGAATTGTGGCACCGCATCCATGTAAAACGTATAAGAACAAAAAGCAGAAATATGGAGTTTAAAAGTTGCCCCATATAATCCCAAGTGTGAAAGAAGAGGTATTCATATATATGAACATAATAAAGTTTATTGAAACAACATGATTCATATCTCATAAAAGCATGTAAAAAAAAAGCATGCAAACACTAATAATCTACCATAGCAAATTAATGGGGTATGTGTATATACAGAGAGACCTGTCTGAATGGCCCAGATAGGTTTAGTAGTGCAAGTGAGGATGAGAATCAAACCACCATATGCAGGGCCAGACATAGGACTCAATGTATCGTCACCAACAGAAATCACTGCACAATTTGCCAAAAGCTTCTTCAGGGGATCCTTTTGGTACTTGGAGATAGAAAGAGAAAAGGTAAGAACACATTTTCTAGTCAATGAATACTCACTTATGTGTCAAAAAAGCCTGGGAGCCATAGAGTATCCTGTCCCCAACACCAGGGACAAGGGAGCTATGCGCGCCCAGCTTACAACAAGGGGAGAGGGAAAGACCATGCATCAAAGTCAAACCATCTAAAGAGGAAAATCACTAAGGCTGGACCTATACTTAATGGATAAGAAGATGATGATAGTTCTATATAAATGCATATAGATGCATGTACATACATACTATATGGAGTAATTTGTTCGCCCAGTGGGAGAAAACAAAATGCCCGATCTTTGGTATTAAAGTAGAAGTAAACTCTTTTTTTTGCACTTGTACCTGCAGGTAAGCCTATAAAAAGGCTTACCTGTAGGTACCGTGAATATCTCCTGAACCTGCTCTGATCCATGCCGTTTCTTCAGAACCCAGTGCCGCAGTCCGTGACCCCTGCACGCACGTGCGGGAGTGATGTCATTGCGGTGCGGCCAATCAGATGGCTGGAGCACGCAACCCCAGAAAGAAGACCGGGTGAAGATGGAAGCCCTCTCAGCGGTGACAGTGGACCACTGGAGGGCTTTGTTCTAAGGTATTTTATAATGTGCTAGTATGTGATGCATACTAGCACATTATGCCTTTATCTTGCAGGCTTATTTGACGCATAAGTGAGTACTCATTGACTAGAAAAATGTGTTCTCATTTTTTCTCTTTTGATGTGTAAAGTCTTATATGATTGCGGTAACTGCTATATCAATAATATAGGTATATACATATGCATGCATGCCTAAAAATTTTGTAAACTTGAGTACCCTGAAGAAGCCTTTAGCGAAATGTGCAGCGATTTCCATTGGTGATTATATATTGAGTAGGGTCTCCCAGTACCAATAGGGTCCCCTGAAGAAGCCTTTAGCGGAATGTGTAGCGATTTCCATTGGTGATGATATATTGAGTCCTACGTCTGGCCCTGCATTTAGTGGTTTGATGCTCATCCTCACTCGCACTATCAGACATATCTATATTGGGCCATTCAGACAGGTCTCTCTGTATATACATGTAACCCAGTAATTTGCTATGGGAGATTATTAGTGTTTGCCTGCTTTTTATGACATGCTTTTATGAGATTTTATGCTTTTATGCTTATATGCTTATGCCTTTATGAGATATATAGTTTTTATATTTATTCACGTTGTTTCAGTAAACGTTGTTATGTTCATACATATACTGTATATATATAATGTATATGTATATAGATATGTGTGTGTGTGTGTACCTCGTCTTTCATATGTAACAGAAATAATAACCTTGTGCTGAAATATGGACAGAAAAGATACATAATATATAATATAACTAGATTAGTATCCAAAAAAATACCAAAGAAAAAACAAAACTCAAAACTGTTCATGGCAGCAGTACAAAAATGAATTGCCTCAAAAATCCCCACACTCATCCCCAATGCGGTATGGATAAACCTCTTCACTATGGAGCAAGTGAAAAGCACCTACCAGCCCCCTGGGATACTAATCACATTCAAGAAAAACTAGTGTGAACACTGACAAGAGTGAACAAAAATGATTACTTGTATCACCAAAAATGGAACAGTAAACAATGCTCTTACTGGCAGGGAGGTTTGTCATACATTTTGAAGCCCAATCTCCCTGTTGCTGGTCTATGAAGTCTTTTGGACGCTTCGGGTGGGTTTCCATTACTGTGGCCAACTGGCCCAATTATACGTACATATCTTGTATTTTGCTGTTTTATTTTCGGTGGCACAAGTGACCTTTGTTCACTCTTAGATATCATACCCCTCTTTTTGGGTCCCTTACTATCCTCTGTTGGCATGTATCTCCATGTTTGTAATTTTAGGGGCAATAGATGTCTGACTGAACACAATAAAAATTATCTGTTTTTATTATTTTTACTCTTCTTTTAATTTATGAATTCCCGGTAGTATATTTAAAGTCCTGTTTCTTTCTGGGAATTTTGTTTGCATAAGCGGAAAATGTGCGTTTATAACTATGGCTACCCCTAAAGTGGGGTACACACTATAAAAAAAATTTGGGGAAACAATCATCCAATTTTCCTCATTGTTTCACAGCAATTCAGAATCGGTGAAAGAAAATTTGTATGAAAATTCTTGTACGACAAAGACTTTTTTTTTTGTTGTTTATTGTTTCTGATCATGCACAATCTTTCGTTTCTGATTTTTCTCGTACGAAAATCGTACAAAAACAGTACAAATTAGGCGAAAATTGTTCATTCTGTTCCTGTTCCGAGATTTGGAATTTGTCACTTTGGAAATTTTTATTCAGAAGGTCGGAATCAGCTGTAGAGAAATGTGTACACACTATACAAAAATAGTACAAAAGTTCTTTGAACGAAAATTCTCGCCTGATTTTCTTATAGTGTGTACGAGCCTTAATACATGCATAACTGCGAACTACAAGACTTTTTAAAAACATTAATGCATATAGAAGGGTTTGTTTACATTTAGCTGATAGTTTTAATGCTTAACTTAAGATAAAAATAAAAAGACTCTAGTTTTCCATTAAAATCAGTAAAAGATAACAAGACAAATATGAGGACATTATTTTGCCAAGTGAAGGAAATGGGTGTTTTCTTGAAAGGAGCACCACAACTGATTAACAGAGGCTAATCATAAAACAATTATTGCATAAAAGCACAGGGTCAATGTTCATACCTTCAGACCTGTCAGGATCTGAAAATAAAGCAATACAGGGTTATTTGTTATCTTGCAAAATGTGCCTACAGACAAAAATTGTCCTTTTTTTTTTTGATCCGGCCTATTATGGAAAATTATTGTATATCTATAAACACATCCTGATCTCTTCGGATATCTCATGGTCTATCCTTCTTAGAAAAAAGTCAGTTGAACAGATCACATTTTACCTGACATTAACGGTTCCTTTCACTAAAAATAAGCTGCCACCAGGAGTCAGGTGCCTATAGATGATGCTCTCCCGAACTAAGCCTATTTTTCGCCACATCAAAATATGATCCAATGTCTATGAGAGAGTGTACATTAGACCTCCATGTGAATCCCTCGGGGAACAACAATTATGTTATAAAATCTTGTCTGATCGTAATCCTTCATTGTACTAATTGGGGGTGCTTATGTGACTACATCATCACCACGCATATTATGCTTGGATAAGTCTTAATGTGTTTCTAGTGTGTAGATCCAGCTTTACAATGCCTTCTTCCCATCTTCCAACCAATCTGAAATGTGCATACTCACAGGGGGATCTTTTGTTAGAAAGACTGTTTATTGTTTAAATTGTGCCTACATGTTCAACCACAATTTGACATGTTATAACCTTTAAACTTTTTGGGTGTCAGGGCAAAAACAAAAACAAATCATATGCAGTACATCTCTGAGTAGCAAGATTTCCAGGCCTGTAGCCTGATGTGGGTCTGCCATTTACCGGTTACCTCTTCAGCCCATGTGAGCTGCGACCCTGGGTGTGAGAACTGAGACATTGACAACTCCAGCATCTTTGTTTTGTTGTTTTATTGTAGATAAGGGGATGGGAGAAGGGAATGAGTGGGATACTTCTTTAGGCTCAACTAGGTACAACTTGGGACTTTATCCAGAAAAATGTCTGTCAACACAGCCTTGACGCCAGCCGACGCTAGCCAACGCTCACTGATGCTTAGAACACACTGTAACTTGAAAGAAGTGCTGAATCCTCGACTCTATGTCCAGAAGACTCAGGACTATGGAGTATATAACTGCTGACACTGCTGCACTGCAAAGTCACTGACTACCCACCTCCAACCTGGCATCGGCTAGAGGTAGCTTGTGGTGAATTCCCGTATGGCTGCAACTCTCAACTGATACTCTGTACAATTCAGGGCCCAATCTGCAGGCGCCCCCTTTACACTTTTAGCTTTTCAGGGTCCACTGACATGTACCCCCTTTGCTACTTCAGGGTCCTCAACCTAGGTACCCCCTTTGCTACTAGCTGACACTGGATCCCAGAAACTCCTCCAGAGTGGTCTCCTCTAACTCTTCAGGCAGACCCCCAGGGGCAATCCTCAGTACTCACGACCTATGTAGGCTTTCCTGGGACTGGACCCCTCTCGCTCTCCGCTGGTCCTCGGCACACCGGATCCCCTCAGCTCAACTCAGCACTCTCTCTGGATCCTCAGGCGACACCCCGAGACATCCACTTCCTCAGACAGGAGTAGAGACAGTCGTTCTCTCCCTCCTGCCAAAAAAGCAGAGCCATGCGCCCTTTCAGACTTATATCCTCTCCCAGAATCCTCTGCGGCAGAATCTGCCTCCAGGGGTAGATACAAGCCTGAATGTATCTCTGATTGGGTTTCCTCCACTGCCCTATCAGGAGCCTCCTTTAGAGCCAGTGGGGAAACTCCCCTCAGAACACACACTTGGGAGTCATGACAACCTACCTGACAAAAAGAAACATGGCCCTGCTGTTAGGCAGACAAGGCCTACTTTGCTTTTACCTAGCACCTATCTGTAGGGTGCTACACCTGCAATACATGCACATTTTCCAATGTGTATCCATTCAAGTACAGAAAATATTCATTGATCTGCCAGATCAGTTCCTAGTTTCTTGTTGTTGGCTATAAAAAATGCTTTCAATGGTAAATTTAACAAACCAAAATAAAAGGAGTTCTTTGTCGGGGTTTACGTAATTTTAAAATAAAGTTTTGGGTTAATTTATTTTAAGGCAGAACTCCAGTTTCCAGTTTATCACTTAGCTAGGCTTGATGTGGTCAGTCCTATCCACCATCTTCTGTGCATGACAGTTTCAGGTAGTCCATGCAATGATCCTCTAAACATCTAATTCTGGCAAAGGTTCGAATGTAACTCCCAGCTGTATGACACTGGCTGTTTTATGTCTGCCTGCAGTTTATTTTGTATGCCCTTTGTAGTTCTCCAAACTACAAGGCTGATGTATTCAGATCCCTGATGATACAAATAGCAGTAAACACACACATGGTAATGCTCATATGCAATTATTGACATCTATCTCTCCAAGCAGAATTTAGACACAGCTTGCACATAGATGTGGTTGTGTGTTGCAAGGGTAGTATGCATATTCATTTTCCTCTGCTTGCTAAGCCCAAACACATTACAGCCTCAATCTACTGCATAGGTGTGCACAGCCTATAGCAGTGATGGCGAACCTTGGCACCCCAGATGTTTTGGAACTTCATTTTCCATGATGCTCAACTACGCTGCAGAGTGCATGAGCATCATGGGAAATGTAGTTCCAAAACATCTGGGGTGCCAAGGTTCGCCATCACTGGCCTATAGCATTAGGGTGTGCACCTCAAAGCTCAAACACATATGTGTGTGCATGTGTGTGTATATATTCTGTATATACTGACGGTGTCAGTAGAGCAGTGAACAGTGTCAGTAAGGCAGAGATTGGTGTCTTTTTTATTTGTATTATTGTATTTTTTATTCTTTTTTTTTTTAATAATTTTTACATATTTTTTATGAGGCCCATTAGGGGACTTTGGTAAGATATCAACGGTTTAAGCAGGGGGAGCCTGCGCCACCCAGAGTGATTAGGGTGTGCCCAGGCACACCTGGCACACCCTGTGCACACACCTATGATCTACTGGCAGTGTATTCCGCAAAGTCTTCTGTGGAATTCCCCAGGGATGGATAGTCCCTGTGTTGGTGCACACCTTACTGATTCCAGGGCTTTGAGAGTTGCTTCTCCCTGCCCATACAGAGAGAACAGCATGGAGAAGAAGACTTTTGGAGCATAACATGCCCACAACTTTTAGACTCGGTTTAAATGTAGTGTAATAAAAATGATTTTATTACTGCTTCTTTTTTATTAGTATTATTATTATTATTATTTTGCCTGGATTGACCACGGGTACAGAGGCACAGTGGAAAATCATTGAATTGATTACTGGAGTTCCACTTTTAAGTTTATCTGTTTTTAAACTGATATTTTGCATCTGTTTTTACTATATATATATACAATCTTTGTTTTACAAATATTTAATAAATATCAACAGATCCCAGAGCACTATGGGTTAGCTAAAGAGACAGCACAACACTTTCAGACAGACTGGTTCTAAATGAAACCTCCAACTCTGCTGTTTACTAGGGGATACATCACAGTAACGGGTCATTCATCTGTGTTTGTAAATTTCACCTAGTTTTCTGATCACAACTGTTTACTTTTTCCAAGATGGGTAAATTGGCAAATAAAGTAATGACCCTAAGGGCTAGTTCACACCAAAAAAACGCACTTCAGATCTGTTCTGGATGTGTTTCTGTATACGCATTCTTTAATGCATTTTTATGTGTTTCGGTGTGTTTTTATTAATTTATATATGCGTTTCCAAATGCTTTTATCTTTTTCCCTGTTTTTTTCCACTGTACTGGGGTCCAGTGCATTTTGATACATTCCAGTGCATTCCATTAAGTTTTTTTGTGTTTTACTATGTTCCAGTACAGTCCAGTGCAGGAAAATGACAGCATGTTCTCCTTTTTTTTTTGGAACTGGAATGCCCTGGAACTGACCGCACTGGTGTGAACTATGCCATTGGAAACCATATGACCTACTTCCATGTATTTTTGATGCAGAAAAAAAAACCACTGGACTGCATGTGGTGTGAACTGGCCCTCAAGCTCTACCTCTAAAAAAGAATACAACATTTTAACAATACATTTTCCTGATTTAAAACAGATTTAACTAAAACAAAAAATGTTTTTTTTAAATGTTATCGCTTTTAGTTCTGACCATAAAAAAGATAGAACATATACACTGAACAAACTTATAAACAAAACACTTTTGTTTTTGCCCCCATTTTTCATGAGCTGAACTCAAAGATCTAAGACATTTTCTATGTACACAAAAGGCCTATTTCTCTAAAATATTGTTCACAAATCTGTTTAAATCTGTGTTAGTGAGCACTTCTTCTTTGCCGAGATAATCCATCCACCTCACAGGTGTAGCATATCAGGATGCTGATTAGACAGCATGATTATTGCAGAGGTGTGCCTTATGCTGGCCACAATAAAAGGCCACCCTAAAATATGCAGTTTTATCACACAGCACAATGCCACAGATGTCGCAAGTTTTGAGGGAGCGTGCAATTGGCATGCTGACTTCAGGAATGTCCACCAGAGCTGTTGCCCATGAATTGAATGTTCATTTCTCTACCATAAGCCATCTCCAAAGGCGTTTCAGAGAATTTGGCAGTACATGCAACTGGCCTCACAACCGCAGACCCCGTGTAACCCCACCAGCCCAGGACCTCCACATCCAGCATCTTCACCTCCAAGATTGTCTGAGACCAACCACTTGGACAGCTGCTGCAACACTCGGTTTGCATAACCAAAGAATTTCTGCACAAACTGTCAGAAACCGTCTCAGGGAAGCTCACCTGCATTCTCGTCGTCCTCATCGGGGTCTCGACCTGACTGCAGTTCGTCGTCGTAACTGACTTGACTGGGCAAATGCTCACATTCAATGGTGTCTTGCACTTTGAAGAGGTGTTCTCTTCATGGATGAATCACAGTTTTCACTGTTCAGGGCAGATGGCGTTGTGTGGGTAAGCAGTTTGCTAATGTCAACATTGTGGATCGAGTGGCCCATGGTGGCGGTGGGGTTATGGTATGGGCAGGCGTATGTTATGGACAACGAACACAGGTGCATTTTATTGATGGCATCTTGAATTCGCAGAGATACCGTGACGAGATCCTAAGGTCCATTGTTGTGCCGTTCATCCACGACTATCACATGTTGCAGCATGATAATGCATGACCCCATGTTGCAAGGATCTGTACACAATTCCTGAAAGCTAAAAAAATCCCAGTTCTTGCATGGCCAGCATACTCACCGGACAGCTCACCCATTGAGCGTGTTTGGGATGTTCTGGATCAACGTATATAACACTGTGTTCCAGGTCCTGCCAATATCCAGTAACTTCTCTCAGCTATTAAAGAGGAGTGAACCAACATTCCACAGGCCGCAATTAACAACCTGATAAACTGTATGCAAAGGAGATGTGTTGCACTGCGTGAGGTAAATGGTGGTCACGCCAGATACTGTGTTGTTTACGGACCCCCCAATACAGTAAAACTGCACATTTTAGAATGGCCTTTATTGTGGCCAGCCTAAGGCACACCTGTGCAATAATCATGCTGTCTAATCAGCATCTTGATATGCCACACCTGTGAGATGGATGGGTTATCTCGGCAAAGGAGAAGTGCTCACTAACACAGATTTAGACAGATTTGTGAACAATATTTGAGAGAAATAGGCCTTTTGTTTATAAAGAAAAAGTCTTAGATCTTTCTAAGATCATGCAAAATGGGGCAAAAACAAAAGTGTTTCACTTATAATATTTTTCAGTGTATAAAACACTACACATTTCTGTTTAACATCTTTTATTTGTGGAATAATAACTTTTGTTCTAATACTTTCCCAATTTGTTCTGTATTTCAGCATGGCAAAGTCATTCAAGAAGAATTTCATTAACCCTGCTTCCTATACAGGAAACACCGCAAAACTGCTGTGCAGCTGGGATTTCAGCATAAATAATGAAAAAGCTGTAAAATTAAAGAAAAAACATCTCAGTACACAAATAAAGGTATTAAATTAAAAATATTTCCTGGTACCTATTGACTTAGTGTGCGTCAATTGAAGAATTCCCATTGAAGATTGGCATACTATACTGTGCCTTTTGTTTCCTGTATTAACTAGAAAAACTGGTTTCTACCAAGCAAACAAGCTAGTGATTTATGGTAACAAAGCTGACTCCACAGTATTGTCCTGTATGTAAACTTTGAAACTGATACGAGATGTACAGTTCCAAGATTTCAGTAAACTGATACTGGCTAATATTGCTCCACACCACCACCTTTTGGACACATTTTCCACTAAGCCACTGTGGACAGCACCATGGCTTAGTGACTAGACTGGGGCCCCTGGTCCGAATCCTGGTCAGGGAACTCTCTGTATGAAGCTTGCATGTTGAACCCCTGCTTGCATGGGTTTCCTCTGGGAACTCTGTTTTCTTCCTACACTCCAAAGACATGCTGGTAGTTTAATTGTCTCTCGTCTAAATTTACCCTAGTATGTGTGTTTGCATGTATGTATGCATGTGAGATAGGGACCTTATCGTAAGCTTATTGAGGGCAGGGACTAGTGTAAGTCTACAGTATATAAAATGCTACATAATTGTCAATGCTTTATAAATACCTGTAATAAATACATTAATTCAAAATAAATAAAATAAAATGGTATAGTAAAAATCAGTTTTGTAAATGGCCTCACTTATTTCCATTATATCCATTATGCCCAATGAAAGTTTTTGGTTTTACTGACAACCAAAAAGTATATGCATGGATGTATCTACAGAATGCAGCTTTGTGTGCACAACTCTAGGCTTTTTGCCTAAAATTATCTACAAAGGAAGTTGTATTTGGTGCCCCTTGATATTCACATCATACAATAAATATTCGTTATAGATAAGTTTTCCAGCCACATGCTGTGCTCCCTGAACAAGTGCACTGTTATCTAGACAGACTGCCATTATCAGAAAGCAAAAGCAGCAACATTTCTTATCTAGGGTAGGATACAATTAGGTTTTTTAATCTTCAATAGAAATGAAGTCTGAATAATTTTAGTGGATAAATATGTAAGCTGAAAATAAGGGGACATCATTCAGTGTAAAATATTTTAATAAATAAAGTGAACGCTCTCACGCTTCAGATAGGTGTTAAATCTAAAAAAGCGAGTGATTTAAACACAATTCATATAAATAATGTGATATTCAAATCACCTGCTGCGGCTTTAAAATAAAACTCAATATAATACAGTAAATCCTTAATCTAAACAATGATCACTCACTGCGCATTTAAACAAAACAATTAAGTGAATATCAACAAATGAATCATATAATACTGATAAGAGGTGAAAAAATAAATATATGAGCAGAATCTTCAAAGAAGGTGTGCACAAAAGCCAGTCCACACTTCGTACACACTGCAGTTCATAAAGTGAATAGTGATCAGAAACTAAGAGTCCCGTGATGTAGTTGAATTACCCAAAATCCACCACCTTCGTGATACCGCTCCCATCAGATGGCAACCCCCCCCCCCCATATTATTGCCCCCCATTTTCATGGTCAGGGCTCATGCGCAGTGGAATCACAAGTTATAATGGGGGGATCGTCTTTTAATCGTCCACCTCGAACGGCTCCTCCTATCTCATGAATAACCCACCATAGAAAAGAAAGAGAGCTCCACTAGTGCAATATGGTCCTTACGTTTGTTTATTAACTCCTATTAAAACCCATCACAAAAGGCACTCACAAGATGTTACATAATATAGCACATGTTTCAAAAAATAAGGGGTCTGGGGTGTTCCCACACTTCTCACCACCTCCACGCTGGCAAAACGGACCTTCGGGAAACACCTCCAATCCTCCGATCAGTTCTCCGGTGTGCCGTGTAGCCACCCCCGATGCGTTTGAAAAGATTATGTAGCTTGACACAATAGGGGTTAATGATACAGACGACTAACATTGCTAGTATAGCCCCTATTGTCAATTATTACTATTTGTTGTGCCCGCTCCGACCTCAACTAAACTTCCAGTTAAAATGTTGATCAGTCCATCTTATGTGAGGGTGGATTTTGGAGTGATCCAGTATAGAATGGGTTAAGTGCACAGACGGATACTCAGTTCAGAGTGCCCTGTAAGTTAAAGAATTGTGGCACTCTGTAGGGATATGGTTAGTACTGAGCTCAGAAAGGGTTAATTGTTTTTAGTGATGAGAGGATCGATAAACCGGTTTGCTGTGCTGTGTGGCCACCGCCTTTGACGAAGTCGGAAGTGACGAAATGCGTCGGGGCGTGGCTACACGGCACACCTGAGAATTGATCAGAGGATTGGAGGTGTTTCCTGCAGGTCCGTTTCGCCAGCGTGGAGGTGATGAGGACTGTGGGAACACCCCAGACCCCTTATTTTTTGAAACATGCGCTATATTATGTAACATCTTGTGAGTGCCTTTTGTGATGGGTTTTAATATGAGTTAATAAACAAACGTAAAGACCATATTGCACTAGTGGAGCTCTCTTTCTTTTCTATGGTGGGTTATTCATGAGAGAGGAGGAGCCGTTCGAGGTGGACGATTAAAAGACGAGACCCCCCGATTATAACTAGTGATTCCACTGCGCATGAGCCGTGACCATGAAAATGGGGGGAAATAATACGGGGTGAGTTGCCAGCTGATGGGAGCGGTATCACGAAGGTGGTGGATTTTGGGTGATTCAACTACATCATGGGACTCTTAGTTTCTGATCACTATTCACTTTATGAACTGCAGTGTGTACGGAGTGTGGGCTGGCTTCTGTGCACACCTTCTTTGAAGATTACTGCTCATATATTGTGGATTTATTTTTTCACCTCTTATCAGTATTATATGATTCATTTATTGATTTTCACTTAATTGTTTTGTTTAAATGCGCGGCTGAGTGATCATTGTTTAGATTAAGGATTCACTTTATTATATTAATATATTTTAATACAAGAATGAATTACTCCTGCAATAGCTTAGAATAAAATCATAATTTTACTTTTTCACATAGTGATTGACAAAACTCTGATGATTTTAGGCTCATTGACTGTAATAAATTCATTGATATTCTCTGTATGACCTCTAGCACAACTGACCACTGTAAACATTCAAATCACTATTTTTATTATACCCCAAGATGTGGGGTATAATATTTGTGTACACGTTTGGCCACTTATTAAAAAGTGTTTTTTAAATTTTAATGATTTATAACTGTCAATGGCTCCACCTGATGCCGTTTGCCGTCCTAGGTAGAAGTAAATGTTGATACCATTATAATAAGTGTAGATAATAAAATCCGTTGCATTAACTAATGTTATTGAGCGTTCACAAAAATAAAAAAATAAGTTAAGTACATAGATTTTTTTTTTTTTTTTGCATAATTTCATTCTTATTACTCCCTCTATTGTCCCACAGACCACCAATCAAAATTGCATTAGAAAGTAACAGAGAATGAAAGTTCAAATCCATCTGGTAGCTGTGGGTCAATTTAGACAGGTCAATGACTATAAGCATGATGCAAGAGATGGTCAGAGACTGTGGACAATATAAAAGAGATTGGCAGAGACTGTGGACAATATACAAGATATGGGCAGAGACTGGGGATATACCACAAAGGATGGACAGAGACTGTGGACATAGCACAAGAGATAGTCAAAGACTGTGGACTTAGCACAAGAGATGGTCAAAGACTGTGGACATAGCACAAGAGATGGTCAAAGACTGTGGACATAGCACAAGAGATGGTCAAAGACTGTGGACATAGCACAAGAGATGGTCAAAGACTGTGGACATAGCATAATACACACGTGCAGATTATCTGCAGACTTTTGTCTGCAGACTTACCAAAACCATATAATATGAGGTCAAACCTAAACACTTTCAATTTGTATGCAATCCGGCAGGCCCTTGCACTACATAGAAAAGGTAAGTCTGCAGACAAAAGTCTGCAGATAATCTGCACGTGTGTATGGAGCTTAAAGGCCCGTACACACGTACCGATCGTCGGCATACAAACGTCGGCGGACGAAAGATCTGCCGATTGTACGCGTGTTAGTATGGTGCCTCCGACAGATGTCTGCGCACAATCCGCGGACAAAAGTCTTTCGTGCAAACATGAAAATTTTTGTCTGCGGACACCAGAACGGACGATTGTTCGCCTGTCAGTACAGAATTCGGCCGACAGACCGCAGATTTGCAAGACTGGGCATGCTCAGAAAATTAAAAACACAGGGAAAGTTAACCATTACATGACATCACTTCTGCAGTCAGCTGAAGTCTGCAGACAAAATTCTTGTGCTGTCCTTGTGCTGTCTTTGCACTTTTCAACAGACACCGACATCCCGGGGAGAAAAGACGAACATTTGTATGCCGACGATCGGTACGTGTGTACGGGGCTTTAGAGATGTGCAGAGACTGCAGACATGTTACAGAAGGTGGTCAAAGACTGTGAACATAACAAAAAATACAGAGACTGTGGACATAACACAAAAGATAGTCAGGGACTTTGGACATAACACACAAGGTGGTCAGACTGCAGACACGGCACAGGAGATGGTCAGAGACTGCGAACATACTGCAGAAGACTGACAGAGACTGTGAACATGATATAGGTGGAGTTGGAGACTAGGGACGGTTTTCTGGAGACATTTTACATAGACTGGAGACATTACATGAGACTGTTATGAATCACTGCTGGAACAGGGCAATAGGGAAACACAGATTAGAGTCTGCCGAAGACAACACAAAAAGTACCAAAGAGCCACAGGTTTTACATTGGGCCTTTAGATCTTAAAGGTGCTTAATGCTGTACCTAACAAGGTATGCAAATGCACAGGAAATTAAATGTGTATATAGATTTGTTTTATTTGAAATTATTAACAGAATTACCTTTTCTATCAATTGAAAACAGATGCTTTCTTTCAGTATCATTAAATGTAAAAGGGAAAACTGCTGGCAAAATAAAACTTTGGTTTGACTTTTCATGAAATGTCTTTAACATATTTATATTTTTAGGAAACCCTGTCAGAAAAGTTGCTGCAGAAATTAAAGCTTTCAATTAGTCAGAGGCTGGCTCGGTTTACCATTCACCTGGTTGCTTGGATCGCAGCAATAGGACTGGCAGTGTGCTGTTGTGCTGGAGTATACTTCCTCTGTGTTCATGTTGGATTATCTGTACAGGTAATGCCTTTGTTGTTTTATTAACCCCTTTTTTTTTTATTACAAATATAGCAAAATCCTACAAGATGTTAAGAAAGTGTTCAGCTTTTAAAGAACAACAATCTTTTTGCTGTGATTGCATGAGAAGAACTAAACATAATAGAAACTGCCTCTCTTAGGCCTCATTCACGCAGGCATACTACAGTGTATGCAAAAGAAAAAAGGAATAGGAGAGCCTCCCAAGAAGCAGGTATTACGTGACCCCAGACGATTTGCAGTAAAAGAGTAACACATTTATTGGACTCAATTAAAACAAAATAATAACATTGTAAGTGTCAACCCTCCACCTAGCACCATCTAACAACCTTGTTATTAAAATAAAAAGAACACCGGGCCCAGGAGCAAGAATTGTAAAGGTGTGAGAGACCATTGGCTACTTTATCATGGGGAATGCAGGTTATGAGATTGGCTATTAACAGCAATATCCTTTTGGCAACCTAAGAAAATGCAAAGGTTGTTGTTCCCTTAAAGTGGCAGCAGTCTCATAAATTAAACAGTCCCATAAAGGAAGGGGAGTATGGTACCACTGTATTCATCTAGGATGCAAGGATTGAATATCTATAGGGATTCATCCGTGACACAGTCAGAGGGGAGCAGAGAGCATGAACTCACACAGGTAGTGTAATCAGGACGGACACTGCAGCAGCAGGAAAATGTGTTTCTCAATGAAGCCGGGGAAGTGGAAGAATAGGGCAGTCTATTATAAAACAGTGTGGTGGCTGACAGCCGACTCACTGTGAGTAAAAGGTCTGCTTCCTATCCATGGGTTTCCGCCATTCTCCTAGATTCATCCCAGCCGGGAGTGCAGATAATCTCCGCCTGTCAGTGTTCCATCCCAGGGTCGCTGTGAACTTGTGCTTCAATGCGCTGTTCCACTGTGCTGCTGCAGTATCCATCCTGATTACACTACCTGTGTGAGTTCATGCTATCTGCTCTCCCCCTGACTGTCTCGGATTGATCCCTATGGATATTTAATCTGCTAAATCCTTGCATCCCAACTTTGTGGGAACCATTTGGGGATGGCTCCTTCCTGTTCCAACTTGATTGCACACCGGTGCACAAACAAGGTCCATAAAGACATGGATGAGCAAGTTTGGGGTGGAGGACCTTGACTGGCCTGCAGAGAGTCCTAACCTCAACCCCAGAATACCTTAAGGATGAATTAGAGCAGAGACTGCGAGCCAAGCCTTTTCGTCCACATCAGTGCCTGACCTCACAAATGTGCTTCTGGGAGAATGGTCAAACATTTCCATTGACCGAAACCTTGTGGACAGCCTTCCCAGAAGAGTTGAAGCTGTTATAGCTGCAAAGGATGGGCCAACTCAATATTGAACCCTACAGACAAAAACTGGGATGCCATTAAAGTTCATGTGCATGTAAAGCCAAGTATCCCAATATAACATTAAATAGGTTATATCAGTTCTAGAGATGACTGTCCCAATACTTTTGGTAATATAGTGTATGTACTGAAGTGTGTAATCTTTTTTTGCATGTTGCATTTTCGTGACCAGTTTAGAATCATTCCAGGAATTTCCAGGAATGTTGTCAGCGCAGGATGTTGCGCACATCAATCATTATATCAGTAACTATCATAAAGATCTAATTACAGAAGTGACAGAAATTCTTTTCAAGGTCATTTCTGCCAGTTAGATGTTTTGGTCCAGAGATTATTTTTTACAGCCATGCTTGGAATGGCACAGAAAAACATGTTTGTATCTAAGCAATGGTGTTGCTAGGCCCTGAAACACAGACAATGTGTCCCATGTCTTCTACCGAGTGACTTTTGCAGTAATCATTGTCGTCATACCTAGTATGACAAACATTCAAGGCATTTGAATTCGAGAATTTTAATTTTAAATCATTTACAGGATTTCTATCTTTTTCTGTGCTTAACAATGCATATTTCATTTCCTCTTAACCAATTTATGCACATTGGTTTACACTGGCGTTATACATTCTATGCACAAAGAACTGTTGGGGCATCATGTCATTTAATTCAGTTTTGGTCATATCATCATATTTATGAAATTGGTTATTATTGTTTAACTCTTTTCAAAAAAAGCATAGTAGTCTTAGACCTAGAGCCTATTCTAAAAGGATGTAGGATCACTGGTTATAGTTGCCAGTTCACAAATAAAGTAAATTTTGGAAGTGGCCTCTGTATCTGTGTAAGCCCACTATGACTTCAGATAGTGTCCTATCAAATGAAAAATGCCAATAGGTTGAACTGGATGGACTGGTGTCTTTTTTCAACCTCACTAACTATGTAACTATACCTTTTTAAGCTCTTTTTTAATTTCATGTTTATGTCACTTGAGAGAAAATGCAATCAGTCTGTTTGTTTTCCTTTCTTTTCTAATAGGAGAGCTGTGAATGTGGAGTAGAATTAGCAGTAGCTGGTTGTAAAGATAAGAGCAATACTGTCCAAATATGGCCATGTGGTCATAATAGCTCAATGATGTCACCAGCATCCCTGCCCCTTTGTTACGTATAACTGGGGGGTAGCGGAGAGTGGGTAACTCTTTCTGACAGACAGGGACCCAATTCCACTGCCACATTGCTCTCCTAGGTGAGAACAAAAGCTTGGCCTGCCCATTCGCAACCTCCTGGGACACGTTACCTGTTCAAAAAGGCTGCAGGACCAATCTAACGGCACAACACAATCTTGTACATGCTTAGTGGAGAATTGGGTGTGAAACAGCAGGAAGTCACAGCCAACTCCCACATCCAAGACTGTGGTGCCAGAGGTACAAAAACCAGTCAAGAACCGGCCCTGGTGAAGACAGCGCTGGACCCCTGGGCGGGTTAATGTCTGTTTATTAAAACTAAGCAGCTACAGTATTTGTAGCTGAATTTGTATTTTTTTTTTTTTAAATGACTGGAGTTCCTTTTTAAAGGAGAGTTAGGAAAGGGAATAGGGAAAATGAGAAGGGCAGAGGAGGAAGTTGTGCAGGATTCCTGAGAACATAAATCTGCATATGCTAAATGAAATAAGAATTGTAAATCTCCCTATATTATACAGGGCTAGTAAAAGGTATTTTTATATATATTATCTTATTTGCATATGGTTTATTTAAGGAAATGCAATATTGTGGAAGGAGCTGTGTTTTAACGTATGTTTGGGTGTCCTTTTGAATGCCTTTGCTATTTTGGCTTAAAAGCACCATCAACAAAGGGCCAGAAAGAATAACTAAATCCATGGGATATGGTGACTGAATTCGCTTTTTTTTTCTTCAGGCTCAGGAATCTTTCAACAAGTACAGAAAATACCTGTTGATCTTGCCACAAATGCAGTGTCTTTGTCACTTCATATAAACTGAATGTTATTTATCTTCTGTAAGCTACAAATCTCCTAACCCCCATTTAATAAAGTTTAACAAAGACAGATACAGTGGGGATCGAAAGTTTGGGCACCCCAGGTAAATATTTGTATTAATGTGCATAAAGAAGCCAAGGAAAGATGGAAAAATCTCCAAAAGGCATCAAATTACAGATTAGATATTCTTATAATATGTCAACAAAAGTTAGATTTTATTTTCATCATTGACACTTTCAAAATGACAGAAAACAAAAAATGGCATCTGCAAAAGTTTGGGCACCCTGCAGAATTTATAGCATGCACTGCCCCCTTTGCAAGGCTGAGACCTGCCAGTGTCATGGATTGTTCTCAATCATCTTCTGGGAAGACCAGGTGATGTCATTCTCAAAGGTTTTATATGCCCAGACTCATCTGACCTTGCCCCAACAATCAGCACCATGGGATCTTCTAAGCAGTTGTCTAGAAAACTGAAAATAGTTGACGCTCACAAAGCTGGAGAAGGCTATAAGAAGATAGCAAAGCGTTTTCAGATGTCAATATCCTCTGTTCAGAATGTAATTAAGAAATGGCAGTCATCAGGAACAGTGGAAGTTAAAGCAAGATCTGGAAGACCAAGAAAAATATCAGACAGAACAGCTCGCAGGATTGTGAGAAAAACAATTCAAAACCCACGTTTGACTGCACGATCCCTCCCGAAAGATCTGGCAGACACTGGAGTTGTGGTACACTATTCCACTATAAAGAGATACTTGTACAAATATGGTCATCATGGAAGAGTCATCAGAAGAAAACCTCTTCTACGTTCTCACCACAAAAATCAGCGTTTGAACTTTGCAAATGAACATATATACAAGCCTGATGCATTTTGGAAACAAGTTTTGTGGACCGATGAGTTTAAAATTGAACTTTTTGGCCGGAATGAGCAAAGGTATGTTTAGAGAAGAAGGGGCACAGAATTTAATGAAAAGAACCCCTGTCCAACTGTTAAGCATGGGGGTGGATCAATCATGCTTTGGGGTTGTATTGCAGCCAGTGGCAGAGGAAACATCTCACGAGTAGAAGGAAAAATGGATTCAATAAAATGTCAGCAAATTTTGGATGGTAACTTGATGCCATCTGTGAAAAAGATGAAGTTAAATAGAGGATGGCTTCTACAAATGGATAATGATCCTAAACACACCTCGAAATCCACAGGGGATTACATCAAGAGGCGTAAACTGAAGGTTTTTCAATGGCCTTCACAATCTCCTGACCTCAACATAATTGAAAATCTATGGATAGACCTTAAAAGAGCAGTGCGTGACAGACAGCCCAGAAATCTCAAAGAACTGGAAAACTTTTGTAAGCAAAAATGGGCAAAGATACCTCAAACAAGAATTGAAAGACTCTTGGCTGGCTACAAAAAGCTTTTACAAGCTGTGATACTTGCCAAAGGGGGCAGTACAAGATATTAACTCTGCAGGGTGCCCAAACTTTTGCAGTCACCATTTTTTTGTTTTCTGTTATTTTGAAAGTGCAAATGATGGAAATAAAATCTAACTTTTGTTGACATATTATAAGAATGTCTAATCTGTAATTTGATGCCTTTTGGAGATTTTTCCATCTTTCCTTGGCTTCTTTATGCACATAATACAAATTTTTACCTGGGGTGCCCAAACTTTCGATCCCCACTGTACTGTATGTTTGCAGTCCAGGAACAGGAAGTATGTTATTTGCAAGAAGCCTGACAAACAAAAGTTAATATAATGTCGTTTTTTGTTTTTACAGGGGATGATTGGCATTGAATGCAAATATACACTATATTATCAAAAATATTGGGACACCTGTCTTTACACGCAGATGAACTTTAAAGGCATCCCAGTCTTAGTCTGTAGGGTGCAATATTGAGTTGGCCCACCCTTTGCAGCTATAACAGCTTCAACTGTTCTTGGAAGGCTGTCCACTTGGTTTAGGAGTGTGTCTATGGGAATGTTTGCCCATTCTTCCTGAAACGCATTTGTGAGGACAGGCACTGATGTTGGAGTGACTGCCTGGCTTACAGTCTGCGCTCTAATTCATCCCAAAGGTGTTCTATCGGTTGAGGTCAGGACTCTGTGCAGGCCAGTAAAGTTCTTCGACCCCAAACATGCCAATCCATGTCTTTTTGGACATTGCTTTGAGCACTGGTCCAAATCATTTCTTGGAGGGGGCGGGGGGGGTTATGGTGTGAGGTTGTTTTTCAGGGGTTGGGCCTTACCCCTTAGTTCTAGTGAAGGGAACTCTTAAGGTGTCAGCATACCAAGACATTTTGGACAATGTCATGCTCCCAACTTTGTGGGAACAGTTTGTGGTTGGTCCTTCCTGTTCCAGCATGACTGCGCACCAGTGCACAAAGCAAGGTCCATAAAGACATGGATGAGCGAGTTTAGGGTGGAGAAACTTGACTACACACTGACCTTAACCCAATGAATTAGAGCACAGACTGCCAGCCAGGCCTTTTCTCCAACATCAGTGGCTAATCTCACAAATGTGCTTCTGGAAGAATGTCTAAAATTCCCATAGACACACTCCTAAACCTTGTGGACAGCCTTGCCAGAAGAGTTGAAGCTGTTATAGCTGCAAAGGGTGGGCCAACTCAATATTGAACCCTTTGGACTAAGACTGGGATGCCATTAAAGTTCATGTGGGTATAAAAGCAGGTGTCCCGATACTTTTGGTAATATAGTGTATTTCAGTCTTCTGGCTATTTTGTGGCACAGCTCCATCTATTCCTTCTTAGGACAGAGCAGCCTCAGTCTCAGCTTCTTTGACGTCAGAGTTCCCCGCTAGACCATAACAGGAATTGTGCCAGCTGATTGGAGAAAAGCCAATGTGGTACCAATGTCCAAAAAAAGTCCGAGACATATTCCTGGAAACTACAGGCCAGTCAGACTAACATCAATAGTAGGTAAATTATTGGAAGGGATGATAAGAGACTATATTCAAGACTTTGCTGAAGAAAAAAGTATCATTAGTACTAATCAGCATGGGCTTACGAAGGGTCATTCCTGCCAGACCAATCTATTAACATCTATGAGGAAGTGAGCTGCCATCTAGATAGGGGGAGGCCTGTGGATGTGTTGTATCTGGATTTTGCAAAAGCATTAGATAAATTTCCCCATAAACGCTTAATCTACAAGCTGAGGTCTGCCTGCAGGCATGGACCATAGGGTTTGTTCTTGGATAGAAAACTGGTTATAGGAGCGTGTCCAGAGATTGGTGATTAATAACGTGTACTCAGACTGGTCTGGACTGGTAAATAGGGTACCCCAAGGCCCCGATTCTGTTTAATTTATACATAAACAATATAGAGGATAGGATGAATAGCTCAATCTCAGTTTTTGTGGACAACGCAAAAATAAGCAGGGCAATAACTTCACATCAGGATATAGACATTTTACAGAAAGACCTGAATAAAATAATGGGATGGGGAACTACATGGCAAATGAGGTTTATTGTGGAGAAATGTAAGGTAATGCACTTGGGGGCCAAATACATAAACACAAACTACTCACTAGGGGGAGAACCTCTGGGGAATCAAGGATAGAGAAAGATCTGGGGGTCCTAGTAGAAGACTGAGCAACAGCATGCAATGTCAAGCTGTAGCTACCAAAGCTGGCAGGATTTTAGCATGCATTAAAAACTCTGGTTAGGCCACATCTGGTGAATTCCATCCAGTTCCGGTAATCAGTCCTCAGAAGGGATGTGCTGGAGCTGGAGAGAGTCTAGAGAAAGACAACAAAATAATAAGGGAACTGGAGGACCTCAATTACAAAGAACAACTACAAGCACTAAATATATTCTCGCTGGAAAAGGAAAGCTTGAGAGGGGACATGATAGCGATTTACAAATACCTCAATGGTGATCCCAGCGTAGGAAAAAACTATTCAGTCTCAGGGAGTGTAGAGTGAGAGAGAACACAGAGCCACACAGTGAGATTGGAGGAGAAGCGGTTTAACCTTATGCTGCGTAAGGAGTTTTTCACTGTCAGGGTGATAAAGATGTGGAACTCTCTTCCATAACTGGTTGTGTCAGCGGGGTGTAATGATATTTTTAAAAGACTCTTGGACTTGTATCTTAAAGAACACAACATACAGGGATATGGGAAATGATTATCGACACTGACACACGTACACCTACACAGGTTGAACTGGATAGACGATTGTCTTTATTTAAATTTACCTACTATGTAACTACAGTAAAACCTTGGATTGCAAGCATTATTCATTCCGGAAACGAGCTTGTAATCCAAAGCACTCATATATCAAAGCGAATTTCCCCATAAGAAATAATGGAAACTCAGATGATTTGTTCCACAACCATTTATTCATAAGTCCTTCAGTCTATAGTCCACATAAAAAGCTTAAAGCAATGTGACTTCAAGGCAACTTTGAGGCAACTTCAGTGAATGCCTGGGTAATCTTCCTTTAATGTTAGATCCAAATTACATCAAGTAAGATGAGGATCCAATTTAGGGCTCATGCACACTGCAGCTCAAAAAAAGCTGCTTTTACAGGCATTTGAGCTTGTATTTCACCTTAAAGAAGCTTATGTTTTTTTTGTGTTCTTGTGCGCGCTTTTATTGAGCTTCTTTGGGCTTCTTTGAACATAAGCATTTTTTTTTTGTTACAAACCCTTCTTTAAGTCTGTGGGCGCCAGTCTGATAGAAGTCGCCTTGAAGTAGTACAGGAAACTTTTCTAAAATTGGAGCGACTTCAGTAGTGCTAATTAAGACAGCTCTGATTGACTAAAATGGGATTTTTATACTCAGTCTCTTTTATACTCAGTTGTGGCATGACACTACTGTTATTACAAGACCTTGCTCATTTATCAAGTTAAAATTTATAAAGAAAAATTTTGCTCATCTTGTAAAACACTCGCAGATACTTACAATCCAAGGTTTTACTGTATATGTAACTATGTCAGTCTGGTTCTATAGCCAGACAGACCTGCGCTCTCATTTGTGAGCAACACTTGTCTGACTCCAACCGACCCTTTCTCTGCTGAAAAAAGCACCATCTGCATCTCCACACATGGATATAACATCCATTTTTCACAAAATATAATTATATATTAAATATAGTAATTAGTGTGGGTAACTGAATATGACTTTGCATCAGTTGTTTGCTACCCTTGTAATGCAAAGTTCGGTCTGGAAAGGGAGAAAGAGACGATCAGTTGTCCTGCAACGATCCTTTGCCAGCAAGAATATGCTGATAGGAGGAGAAAGCAGAGTGACATGAAGATAAACTCCTCATTCTGCTACTTAATTTTTGATCTATCACAGGCCTAGTGCAGGTACAAAATCAGTTTCTATTATGTAATTGCAGTAAAGAAATGTTAGGTCTTGAGACACGCTGTGCCATCTGTCTATCCATTAATGGACAAATTTAAATCCTGAGGCCAGAAAAAAACGCTCCTGTATATGTACATCATCTTTCAAAATCACATTGAGTCTAAGAATATCTTAAAAATCGAATTCAGCAGCAGTCACTTGTGTTTTTTTCTTTTCAGCAGGAATCCAATTTGGATGAGCTAACAAAGCAAGCATCAACATTGTTAGTTCCAGTGGTAGTTGCCCTCATTAATCTCATCATGCCTCTAGTCTTTGCCATGTTTGGTCTTGTGGAGAAATTCAAGTATCCCCGCCATGAAATCTTTGTGGAGATTTTGAGGTGAGGCTTTTCTTTTGGTATATTTGTGATACAAAACTGAAATGACATTTCTGACTTGTTTATATGGTTATGTCTTTTATAGAAATATTCTTCTGAAAATCTCAATTATTGGAATTTTGTGCTACTACTGGCTGCAGAAAGTTGCAGAAAGCAACCTTGAGGTGGGTCACGCTTCTGTAAGTTATAAATCAGCCCTGGGAATACCAGTACTATTTTTATGTTTCCTGCATTTTTCCCTTAAAATGTATGTCAAGCAAAAAATGCATTTTTTAATAAAGCTAGAAAAAAATTCAATTTCTGCTGGGTTTGTACTGCTAACCAGGGTGATAGCTTTACCCTCATTTCCTGTTCTGATGACTGTAGTTTCACCAGAAAGGGAACAAGGAGAAAAAGTGCAACAGGGACACAGGCAAAATCTGACAGGGGAACCAGTCTCCCGCTACTTTACTAAAGAAAAGTTCCCCCTCTATTTCCTTTGTCTGCTAAAATGTTATCAACAAGACAGGAAACAAAGGTAAATCTCTCCTAGTGGAGCCCCAGGCAGCAGTAAAACCCTGATGGGAAGGCCCCACTCTATCCAATGATAAGAACATTAGAAAAAAAGGTTTTGGATGGACATACACTTTCATTTCCAGTGTCCATGCAGGAGTCTTTATTATTTATACAGTACATTCTCACTCCACATTTGTGCGAAAAGTATTGTGAACAAAAAAGGGGTGAGAGGGATAGGTGCCGCTGCCTAAGAGGAGAGTGGTGAGTTGTATTTCAGTCTGGTGTACCACAACCAGAAAAACTATATATTTAAATTGTAAAAAAAAGAATGTGTAGTATAAGTGATAGTTGTTACATAAATAAATATATATGCCTTATGTGAATAAAAAAATTAATAAATAAATAATATTACTTTTATTCAAAGTGGCATGTGCTAAAGGTTTAAAGTATGTAAGTGACACTGTGAACAACAATGTAATACACCATAATCATAAAAAAAATATATAAAAAAGTGAAAACCTGTACATACGGATAAATAAATAAGTTCAATCCATACAAACCCTCTGTTAACACTTCTCCAGAAGGTGACTAGGTGCTTAAAAAGTGATAAGTGCTGTGGACTATTACGCGAAAATTGGAAATACGTTTGCCCAGGGGACTTTAAATAAGGCTACACACTCATATAAAGATCTTCTATAATATACCAGGTAGTTCAAATGTTTATTGAACAAACATATAGATAGTAAACACATTCAGTAAAAGCATATATATATATATATATATATATATATACATTACTCTTTGATATAAATCACTGATTGGCTACAACCCAAATATAGGTATATGGATACACATTTCGTCACTACCAGTCCTGCTCTCCGTGTGACCCCTGTGCCCACTGGAGCCCCCCCCCCCCAGGGCTCCCGGGACAGACTTTTCCAGTGGACCGTCATTTCCAGTGCTTTCATATTGAGACTTACTCAGTGAGCATGGAGTTTTGATGATTGCTCAGTCTTTTATTCAATATTCCATATATGCACACATATATTATTTACAATACTGTCCTACTTTGTAGATACATGATATACACCTACTCCTGAGGAAGCAAATCATATTTTGCGAAACGCGTTGAGTACAAGGGTGCTACATTTTATCATGTTGTGTACATGTCTGTATGTGCTTACAATGCATGTCTATGCCATTACCTTATATTTTATACTTTATATGTATTTTATGTATTTGATGCTGCTGACCAGTCCAATATGCTTTTACTGAATGTGTTTGCTATCTATATGTTTGTTCAATAAACATTTGAACTATGTGGTATATTATAGAAGATCTTTTATGAGTGTGTAGCCTCATTTAAAGTCCCCTGGGCAAATGTATCTCCTGTTTATATGTAATTTGGGATGGAGGCACACTACTTAGATGGGGGATTCAGATCACACCCCCTGTTTTGAATTACACAGAAATTAGTTTATGGTGATATGCCCCAAACACAATAACGTGAAAAAGTACTGCAACATATGAATGAATAGGACACTTTAAAAAATGAATGAATAAATATATAGTCCATAAAAATATCAGTCCCAGACAATGAAGGTGGATGGTGGAAATAAAAGTGCTTGTGCTCCCCGCTCTCCCAGGACAGCACTCACCAGAAGGAAAAACCCCTACAGGGGTGTCATGTCTCAATCACTGGATAAGTCTGGTTGGTACAGCTATGCCTGAGGTCCCCACAGGGATATAACATCCCAATCTCTGAATAGGTATGGATGATTCTCAAACTGAGCCGCTTAGGCCACGGATGCCTGTCCAATTTAGCAATCCCCAGGTAAGTAAAGCTGGAAAGACCACATAGTGTAAATCTGCATATATGATTTTATTGAAGAAAATAAAATATTGTACTCACATGTACAGATATCTAATGAGCATGGTAAAACTGCAATTCCGGAAACGCAAATGCGTTCCAAAGACTGGAAGCGGAAGTGACGTAATGGTGCTCAAAAAGTATTATGCACCGCTTTTATCTAATCTTTACCCCTAAGTAAAGTATACAGACAAGCTATATAGACAGAAGTTTACAGTATTTGATTTGTGCTGGCTAACACCTATAAAACCATGTACTGGACTGTTTTAACAGACAATTGCACGGTCATGCGATGCTGTACCTAATAAAATTGGTGTCCTTTTTCCCACAAAAAGAGCTTTCTTTTGGTGGTATTTGATCCCCTGTGCGATTTTTATTTATTGCACTATAAACAAAAAGTGCAACAATTCTGAAAAAAAAAACAATATTTTTCACAATCGATATAACATTCCTAAAAAAAAATTTGTATTCTGCTACATATTTTTAGTAAAAAAAAAAAAATCCCAATAAGCGTATTTTGATTGGTTTGCACAAAAGTTATCACGTCTACAAATTAGGGGAAAGATATTTATGTCATTTTTATTTATTTATTTTTACTAGTATTGGCGGTGATCTGCGATTTTAGCGGGACTGCGACATTGTGGCAGATAGATCGGACCCCTAACTGACATTTTTGACACTTTTGGGGGGACCAGTGACATTACTACAGTAATCAGTGCTAAAAATATGCACTGTTACTGTAATAATGACACTGGCAGGGAAGGGGTTAACTCAGGGGTGATCAAAGGGTTAAGTGTGAGCCTAGGGGGTGTTTACTAACTGTGAGGGGGTGGGCTTGTGGAATCAACACAGAGACATGTGATCCTAAATAGGAGGACCACAGGCACTGTGTGTTCATTCCAGAGAGAACAACAGTCCCATGGATCGTCTTCCCTGCTGCCTAATGGAGGCACAAACCACCGTACAGGTACAGGTACAGCGCAGCCGAGCCAGCCTGCCGCAGTGCAGCAAGAAGTTAAAGTGGTTGTATACCCCACTTTTTACCTACAGGTAAGCCTATGATAAGGGTTACCTGTAGGTAAAATGAATATCTCCTAAACCTGCATGGTTTAGGAGATATTCACCCTGGATGCAGCCGCTGACATCAGCATCGCATGCGCTCTAAAGGTCCGGCGAATTGTACCGGAACTTCAGAGCTTCTTGCCAAAACCGAGGGCTCTCACGCGCATGTGCGGGAGTGACGTCATCGTGGCTCCGGCCACTCACAGCACCGTAGCCCGCAATCACGGAAGAAAGGCTTGGAGAAGATGTCAGCCCTCTCAGCGGTGCCCAGGCACCCCTGAGAGGGCTTCGTTCTAAGGTGAGTATTTTATAATGTGCTAATATGCGATGCATACTAGCACATTATGCCTTTTTCTTGCAGGTTTGGGTTTTTTTTAGCGGGTTTACAACCGCTTTATTGCATGGTCCCATTATTAATGTCCATTAAACCTACTTTAACTATACCAAGTCCCTATAATCTGAATGCAAAAATAATGTTTAAAGCTGAACTCTGACATAAGCATATATTGTGTAAATACAAGAGGCATGTGTATTCTTGCTTGAATTATAGTGTGTTTTGTATAGGGTGTTATTGTTTTCCAGATCTGTGCAGTAATCTGGTGTGAAACTTTGCTTCTGTGCAGGAACTTCCTGTAATAAAGACCGGTTACTGCTGCTCTCTCTTCTTGTGCAGGGTAACTAGTCTTGCTTCCACTCTCTTTCTATAGGTTTTTTGCAGGTAGCTTGTAGTGGATGGGGCCTGCTGAGTTCATCCTATAGCTTTGCTAGCTGCACAGGCTACATACAGCACAGTGATGATGTTCATGCCATTTTTACAAGGTGATACCTGTGTCTGCAAAAAGTATTTGATGCATAAAACGTGTAGTTTTACCCTTTGTGGCTATTGAGGAATATGTCTAAATGAAAGTGTTTATGCCCTGAGTTTAGCTCTAAATTATTAACATATTTTTATTGAGGCTTTTCCAGTTCAATAAAGTAAATAATTTATAAAAAAAAAACAATATTCTCTCTTTCATCCTTCAAACTGTTGAAAAAGGGAGAGATCATACTGCCATAGGTAGTTGTAAGGAGTATACAGAATACCAGTTAAAGAATATGTTGTCTGGTGTTTATAAGTACGTTGGCCTAACGGGAGGATAGAGTTAACCCAACAGTACCATTCCACCACTGTCCGGGAGTTCTTCCATATGAGCAAAATTATCTTCTTGGCAAAAAAGTACAAAATATGTAGCAAGTTTTAGCATATTTTGAAATGCCCTCCAACATTCCACAAAGACAAGTTTTTAGATTACAGACATAGGGCAGAACTGGAACAATAGAAAACTAAGTTGTCCACTTTTCAGCAACACTATACCAAAGGGCAAGACCATAAAGTATGAGAATAATGTGCCACTTTGCCACAGCCCTGAAAACACAATGGAGGTGAGTATAGGCTAAGCTTATAAAGCCAGAACCAGGTATAATACGTGGTAAACCTTCAACTGTATTACCCTGCAATACTGATCCTCAAACTCTAGCCAATCTTCATCAAGCAATTGGGTTTGCCATATATCTTTGGATCTCTGGTATATAGAATCAAATGTTTTTACAGGGACTGATAAAACCAGGGATACCCACAGAAAGGCCAAACTGGAAATGCACAACACGTTTTATTTGAGAGTAATTAAATGTATAATTAAATGAAATTTGGAATTCATCCTGGAGTTGTGGGAACAACTTAATTTGTTTGGACAGCAAAAGCTGCTAAACTGTGAAAGCCCTTGTGTAAGCCAACATTTTTATGTTGGTAATTACTTCCAAAGCAAATTTTTAATTGCATGTTTATTTTTTGCAACACAGCCATGGCATGAGTGGAAAACCTCCTGTGTATTATTTATATATACACCTAAATGTGCCATGTGTCATGAGGTTACCCGTCTCTGAACTAATGTTTCTACATTTTGTTAGTAGGCATAGCAGGGAAGCTTTCTGCCCCTGTCATCACCATGTGCAATGGGGTGAGACTAAACAACCATCATCATGCAGGTGACATTTTATGTGGGAAAGTGAACTTTCATACATGAGGGTGAAAACTACATTCCGTCTTTCCCTGCTGCTTGATAAGAATGCTAAAGAGAGAGTTTTAAGTAAAGTAGATTTACAATCACAAACTAAGCTTGACTGTAGACATAGGAACATGCCTGGGTATTAGGAAACCATGTGAGTACTGACCCCAGTGGCGGCTGGTGAAGTTTTAAGATGGTGGGGCGCAAGACCCCGCCCTTCCATTTTGACCCCTCCCATTTCTCAGAATCCCCACCCCTTATAGACTCCACCCATTTTGCCCCCTGTATTTTGCTTGCGTGAAAAAATTCTCCCAATATATCACATATTAAGGGGTCCATCAGTACTAGTATATCCCATAATAGGGAACAGGGGTCCTATTATGGGATATACTGGGAGAGACATCCTATTATAGGATACACTGACTGAGAGTGGCACAAACCCCACAGTACAGACCCCCCCCCCCCCACAAACCCCTCAAACACAAACCCCTCAAGCACAAACCCCACAGTACAGACCCCCTAGCACAAACCCCACAGTACAGGCCCCCTAGCACAAACCCCACAGTTCAGATCCCCTTGCACAAACCCCACAGTACAGGCCCCCTAGCACAAACCCCTCAAGCACAAACCCCTCAAGCACAAACCCCCTAGCACAAACCCCACAGTACAGGCCCCTTAGCACAAACCCTACAGTACAGGCCCCCTAGCACAAACCCCACAGTACAGACCCCCTAGCACAAACCCCACAGTACAGGCCCCCTAGCACAAACCCCACAGTACAAACCCCCTAGCACTAATCCCGCAGTACAGACCCCCTAGCACTAATCCCACAGTACAGACCCCCTAGCACTAATCCCACAGTAAAGACCCCCTAGCACAAACCCCACAGTACCGGCCCCCTAGCACAAACCCCACAGTACAGGCCCCCTAGCACAAACCCCACAGTACAGACCCCCTAGCACTAATCCCACAGTACAGACCCCCTAGCACAAACCCCACAGTACAGACCCCCTAGCACTAATCCCACAGTACAGACCCCCTAGCACAAACCCCACAGTACAGACCCCCTAGCACAAACCCCACAGTACAGACTCCCTAGCACTAATCCCACAGTACAGGCCCCCTAGCACAAACCCCACAGTACAGGCCCCCTAGCACAAACCACACAGTACAGACCCCCTAGCACTAATCCCACAGTACAGGCCCCCTAGCACAAACCCCACAGTACAGGCCCCCTAGCACAAACCCCACAGTACAGGCCCCCTAGCACAAACCCCACAGTACAGACCCCCTAGCACAAACCCCACAGTACAGACCCCCTAGCACTAATCCCACAGTACAGGCCCCCTTTCAATGTAGTGACCAGTATAAATGCCCCCTTTCAATGTAGTGACCAGTATACATGCCCCCTTTCAAGGTAGTTCAGCTTTAAACATTATTTTTGCATTCAGATTATAGGGACTTGGTATAGTTAAAGTAGGTTTAATTGACATTAATAATGGGACCATGCAATAAAGCGGTTGTAAACCCGCTAAAAAAAACCCCAAACCTGCAAGAAAAAGGCATAATGTGCTAGTATGCATCGCATATTAGCACATTATAAAATACTCAGTGAATGGGGGGGAGGGGCAGCAGCGCTATCCCACGGTACATAGTCTACAATGTAACTCAGGCAGGCTTGATGGAAAACCTTGAAAAGTTTATTTATAAAAATTATATATAGTGATGATGATTAAAACATAATAGAATGTATTCCAAACCAGATCTGTGGCGTTGCTGGGGGTCACAGGATGACCGAGCCGCTGGGTGAGCCGGAACTGTGTAATGATCACAGCAGGGAACCAGGCATAAGGGAGAAGGATCTTATGTGCCAAAAGCAGACCGGACCAGCCGGTAAGGTGGCGTGGCTTCCTCCCACCCGATAGTGTGGCTGCTCGCACTGAAGCAGTGTAGACGTGCCGCGGAGCCGCCAACCAGAGGTATCCACAGTGGAGGTCGCTACTCGTAAGCGGCGTCAGCAAGCGTCGGGACCTGGCCTGGAAAGCATCAGAGTTGCCGTGACGACATGTTTCGCACTGCTGTGCTTTGTCAAAGTCACGGGAGGAACAGCAACCTGAACATTTAAGGTGGAGGAGGGGGCGGGCACCCAGTGTCTCGATATCATCATTAACCCCTCAACATCCACTCTTATAAAAGATTTTTTAAAAAGGAACATAGATAAAAGCAATTGCTACTGCATAAACAGTTGGTAATGCTTGTGGACATATGCATTCAGTACTGGTACAAACATAAAACTGCAGATATGAGAAAGAATAATAAAAAACGCCAAAATAAAAAAAAAAAAAACGCATAATAAAAACGCATAAAAAAATATATAAATAAATAAATGCAAAATAGAAACAAAAATGACCAGATGCAAGGACAACAACAACAATGATGAAATATATGTATAACAAAGGAAAAAAAAAAAATGCATAATAAAAACGCATTAAAAAAAAAAAAAAAAAAAACCCACAGACAGATTACACAATTGTGTGTACCTCCAACTCCTCAAGCAAGAAAGAAAAAACAGAGGTGAAGGGATAGAAAATACGATGAAAATTTACAACCTTTCATCGTATTCTCTTACAGGTGCTGAACTGGCGTTGCTGAAAAAAGGACTCAGTTTCTCCCCTTCAGCAGCACCAAACAAGTTTGGTCTGTTTAAGGATCTGAATAAATTCATCCGTACCTTGACATTAAAGAGACATTACTCTGAATATGGGAAAGGTAAGGATATACCATCAGAAATTCCGGTAATCACAGAGCCTAACAATGTAAATGATAATGAAATTTTGTCCGTCCTACAGGAACTATGGGTAGAAGGGAATGTAGAGGGTTCTTTCGAGTTTAGTTTGGATCCAGAGGTTGTTCACACCAATCTCAAGCCTGCATCCACTTTCTTTCCCGTTCGGTCCAAGGGTCCCTATATAGAGACTTACTATCAGGCTGTGTATAGAGACCTAGCCCAGCTGTGTGATGATTCGCACAAGAATGGAAGATCTCCAAATCTAACCAACCTAGAGAAACAAGCACTTAAAAACCTTACAGCTAATAAAAATATCATTATCAAGCAGGCAGATAAGGGAGGCAGCCTGGTGGTCATGAATAAACTCGATTATATACAGGAAAGTTATCGTCTGCTGTCAGACCCTGATACATATATGTTGCTTAGATCTGATCCCCTCCCTGCCTTTCAACTTGAACTCCAGACCTTGGTCAACAAAGCATGGAGAGAGGGTCTTTTGGACAAAAAAGAGAGAGCATTCTTGCTTCCCCCTGTTGTTAGTACTCCGTATTTCTATCACCTGCCCAAGGTCCATAAATCTTTGACAAACCCGCCTGGCAGACCGATGGTAGCGGGCACGGATGGGTTTACCAAGGGTCTGTCAGTATATATAGACCATTTTCTTCAGCCGATTGTCAGCTACCTGCCATCCTACATTAGGGATTCCAGTCAAGTAATTGATACCCTGAGCCACTACAAGTGGGAGGATAACTACATGTGGGCCTCCCTGGATGTATCCTCGTTGTACACCTCGATCCCGCACAACATAGGTCTGAGGGCTATTAAACATTTTTTAACTAGCTGTGGAAAGATCAATTCCAAGCAGGCCAATTTTATAGTTGACTGCACGGATTTTTGTTTATCACATAACTATTTTACGTTCCTGGACCGTTTCTATCTCCAACTCAAAGGAACAGCGATGGGGGCTAATTTTGCCCCCTGTTATGCCAACCTGACCATGGGCCACTGGGAGGAGTTGTACATCTGGGCCAACAATCCCTTTGCTCGACATCTCGTGTACTATGGCAGATACATAGATGATGTCCTGCTCATTTGGGATGGAGGTCCGGATGTCTTCTCCTCCTTTGTGGCCCATTGCAATAACAACGATATGGGTTTGACTTTTACCCATGTTCTGGATGCGGATGAGCTGGTGTTCCTTGATCTGGTCCTATCGCATGAGGATGGCAACATCATCAGTAAGAATCATGTGAAGTCGGTGGGAGGTAATTCTTACCTCCATTTTTCCAGCTGTCACCACCCATCATGGAAGAATAACATTCCGAGAGGCCAGTTTAATAGGTTGAGGAGAAACTGTTCTAAAGATAGTGAGTACCTCTCTCAGGGAGTCCATATGTCTCAAAAATTCCTAGAGAAAGGGTATCCATCTGGGTTGGTTAAGAAGGCATTTGACGAACAGATTGTTTCCAGCCGTCCCAAGGGATCTGTAGCGTCAAATAAGAACACCAATGGCGTTAGGTTTATCACAACCTTCAATGACCAATTCTCTTTAATTGGTAAAATTATAAAGAAACATTTTAACATTCTCAAATTAGATCAAAGATTGGCTCCCCTTTTACCACCTACACCTCAGATCACCTTCCGCAGGGCCAGAACGGTAAAAAACATTCTGGCACCAAGCAAACTCAAGAGCACAACGACTGGCCCCCTATCGGACATTAGAACATTCTTTGACAATCGAACAGGGGTGTTCCAATGCAGGAAGAGAGGCTGTCTAACATGCCAGTTCATCCAACATGGACGGACCATGATCTGCGATGGGTCAGGCAGGGAATACCAGATCAAGCAGTTCATCACTTGCTCCACTGACTATGTGGTGTACGTTTTGAAGTGCCCATGTAATTTATTATATGTAGGACGGACTATAAGAACAATGCGAACCCGAATAGGTGAACACCGGAGGTTAATCCACAAAGGGTGCGATAAACATAGCGTCCCTCGCCACTTCCTACAAGTCCACAAAAAAGATCTTAAGGCGCTTGAGGTAATGGCTATAGAATCCATCCCTAAAGGCACCTTGACTGACAATGAGAGATTCTCCCTCCTATGTAAGAGGGAGACCTTTTGGATATTTAAATTTGGGTCTTTGGCCCCTGGGGGCTTGAATGAGGAGTTGGAGGTACACACAATTGTGTAATCTGTCTGTGGGTTTTTTTTTTTTTTAATGCGTTTTTATTATGCATTTTTTTTTTTCTTTGTTATACATATATTTCATCATTGTTGTTGTTGTCCTTGCATCCGGTCATTTTTGTTTCTATTTTGCATTTATTTATTTATATATTTTTTTATGCGTTTTTATTATGCGTTTTTTTTTTTTTTTTTTTTTTTTTTTATTTTGGCGTTTTTTATTATTCTTTCTCATATCTGCAGTTTTATGTTTGTACCAGTACTGAATGCATATGTCCACAAGCATTACCAACTGTTTATGCAGTAGCAATTGCTTTTATCTATGTTCCTTTTTAAAAAATCTTTTATAAGAGTGGATGTTGAGGGGTTAATGATGATATCGAGACACTGGGTGCCCGCCCCCTCCTCCACCTTAAATGTTCAGGTTGCTGTTCCTCCCGTGACTTTGACAAAGTACAGCAGTGCGAAACATGTCGTCACGGCAACTCTGATGCTTTCTAGGCCAGGTCCCGACGCTTGCTGACGCCGCTTACGAGTAGCGGCCTCCGCTGTGGATACCTCTGGTTGGCGGCTCCGCGGCACGTCTACACTGCTTCAGTGCGAGCAGCCACACTATCGGGTGGGAGGAAGCCACGCCACCTTACCGGCTGGTCCGGTCTGCTTTTGGCACATAAGATCCTTCTCCCTTATGCCTGGTTCCCTGCTGTGATCATCTACACAGTTCCGGCTCACCCAGCGGCTCGGTCATCCTGTGACCCCCAGCAACGCCACAGATCTGGTTTGGAATACATTCTATTATGTTTTAATCATCATCACTATATATCATTTTTATAAATAAACTTTTCAAGGTTTTCCATCAAGCCTGCCTGAGTTAAATTGTAGACTATGTACCGTGGGATAGCGCTGCTGCCCCTCCCCCCCATTCACTGACTTATGCTGAATCAGCATTAATTAGCAGCAGCACCACACGGTAATTTGACTTTATTCATTCCTGAGAGTGAGAGATATCACAGTTAGCGCTGGAAGTCCCTTTGTTGTTTTATAAAATACTCACCTTAGAACTAAGCCCTCTCAGGGGTGCCTGGGCACCGCTGAGAGGGCTGACATCTTCTCCAAGCCTTTCTTCCGTGATTGCGGGCTACGATGCTGTGAGTGGCCGGAGCCACGATGACGTCACTCCCGCACATGCGCGTGAGAGCCCTCGGTTTTGGCAACTACCCCACAATACAGACCCCCTAGCACAAACCCCACAGTACAGACCCCCTAGCACTAATCCCACAGTACAGGCCCCCTTTCAATGTAGTGACCAGTATAAATGCCCCCTTTCAATGTAGTGACCAGTATACATGCCCCCTTTCAAGGTAGTGACCAGTATAAATGCCCCTTTCAATGTAGTGACCAGTATACATGCCCCCTTCAATGTAGTGACCAGTATACATGCCCCTTTCAATGAAGTGACCAGCATACATGCCCCCAATGCAGTGACCAGCATACATGCCCCCAATGCAGTGACCAGCATACATGCCCCCAATGCAGTGACCAGCATACATGCCCCCAATGCAGTGACCAGCATACATGCCCCCAATGCAGTGACCAGTATACATGCCCCCAATGCAGTGACCAGCATACATGCCCCCAATGTAGTGACCAGCATACATGCCCCCAATGCAGTGACCAGTATACATGCCCCCAATGCAGTGACCAGTATACATGCCCCCAATGCAGAGAAGTGGCTGGGGAAGCTGCAGCCCTCTTACCTCTCTCCGTGGTGTTAGGGGGGGAGTCTTGTGCTGAGCTGCTGTGTGGAGGGATGAGGGAGCTTGTCGGCGCCATCTTGAGTGGCAGTGTGTGTCGGGCTGTCGGCTTCAAAGTCCGGACCGGATGGCTGCGGCTCCATGTGTCTTCCTTCTTGTGGAGTATGGGGCTGCTGCGGTGAGTCGCTGGGTTACCGGGCGTGGAAGGCAACTCATGGACTCCTGTCCGACGCGACTCCTCTCTCTGCCTCTCTGCGCCGGGAACGGAAGCCGGAAAGTGATCGTGATGCCAGGGCGGTGCACCGCCCCCCACGCGTCACGTCACCAGGTCCATGTCCTCCTGTGATTGGTCCAGGCTGGAGTCTGGACCAATCACAGCCCGGACATCAGAAAAGTGGGGAGTGTCGGGGCGCATTGCTCTGCACCCCGATGACCCCCAGAAGAGTGCCAATTGGCGCCTCTGCCAGCCGAGGGTGGGGTCGGGTGGGGTCAACCCCCCCCCATACCCAGCACTAAGTCCGGCGCCCCTAGTGGGTGAAAAATAGACACTTTTTTTTTTAATTTAATCTTTTTCTTTCTTCTTTTTTTTTGGGGGGGGGGGGGCGGCGCCCCCTATCGGCCGGCCGCCACTGACTGACCCCCTCCCTATTAAATGTATTAGATGAAGGGCACACAATCTCTATTTCTATCCTATGACTGGTATTACTAGTATATCATAAACATTTAAGTAGAACACTTTGGAAATGTTCTGGCCTGACTGTTCTCTACACATATACTCCACATTCCTTATACTTTCTAACGAAAAGGACATCCATTATTTTATCCTAGTGGTAAGTGACCATTTGATAGGAAAAAATCGAGATTATGCTTTGCGTCCATCAAGGACTTATAAAGCAATGGCTGTGCAACTCCCAGCAAGCCGCACATCTCAGAAGTGAAGACCAGTAAGTATAAGACTGGAGGAGAGTTTGCTGTTCAGTGATCCTTTGACAACCTCAGTTACTAAACCAGGAAGTTCAGGAACTACACATGTAAGCAGTTTCAAAAATATGTTTAAAGCGCAAGATCAACTATACAGAATTGCAAATCTTTTAGCAAATAAAATAGTAACCGTATGCTCACTTCAGAAAATTGTTGGCCCTTTATAGCAACAACAACCCTTTACCTCTATTTTTCAAATTCAGGGTGAAGATCAAGATCACTGATGCTGAGAGAACATTGAACCGCTTCTGTGCATTTCATGAACACATGTACAGTATCTCATAAAAGTGAGTACACCCCTCACATTTTTGTTAAAATTTTATTATATATTTTCATGTGACAACACTGAAGAAATTACACTTGAGTGTACAGCTTGTATAACAGTGTAAATTTGCTGTCCCTTCAAAATAACTCAACACACAGCCAATATTGTCTAAACCGCTGGCAACAAAGGTGAGTACACCCCCAAGTGAAAATATCTACATTGGGGCCCAATTAGCCATTTTCCCTCCCCAGTGTCATGTGACTCGTTAGTGTTACAAGGTTTCAGGTGTGAATGGGGAGCATGTGTGTTAAATTTGGTGTCATCGCTCTCATTCTCTCATACTGGTCACTGGAAGTTCAACATGGCACCTCATGGCAAAGAACTTTCTGAGGATCTGAAAAAAAGAATTGTTGCTCAAAATAAAGATGGCCTAGGCTATAAGAAGATTGCCAAGACCCTGAAACTGAGCTGCAGCACGATGGCCAAGACCATACAGTGGTTTATCTGGACAGGTTCCACCCAAACAGGCCTTACCATGGTCGACCAAAGAAGTTGAGTGCACATGCTCAGTGTCATATCCAGAGGTTGCCTTTGGGAAATAGATGTATGAGTGCTGCCAGCATTGCTGCAGAGGTTGAAGGGGTGGGGGGTCAGCATGTCAGTGCTCAGACCATATGCTGCACACTGCATCAAATTGTTCTGCATGACTGTCGTCCCAGAAGGAAGCCTCCTCTGAAGATGATGCACAAGAAAGCCTGAAAAAGGTTTGCTGAAGACAAGCAGACTAAGGATATGGATTACTGGAACCATGTCCTGTGGTCTGATGAGACCAAGGTAAACTTATTTGGTTCAGATGGTGTAAAGCGTGTGTAGTGGCAACCAGGTGAGGAGTACAAAGACAAATGTGTCTGGCCTACAGTCAAGCATGGTGGTGGAAGTGTCATGGTCTGGGGCTGCATGAGTGCTGTCGGCACTGGGGAGCTACAGTTCATTGAGGAAACCATGAATGCCAACATGTACTGTGACATACTGAAGCAGAGCATGATCCCCTCCCTTCGGAGACTGGGTCGCAGGGCAGTATTCCAACATAACGACCCCAAAAACACCTCCAAGATGACCACTGCCTTGCTAAAGAAGCTGAGGGTAAAGGTATGAACTGGCCAAGCATGTCTCCAAATCTAAACCCTTTTGAGCATCTCTGGGGCATCCTCATATGGAGGGTGGAGGACCGCAAGCTCTCTAACATCCACCAGCTTCGTGATGTCATCATGGAGGAGTGGAAGAGGACACTAGTGGCAACATGTGAAGCTCTGGTGAAATCCATGCCCAAGAGGGTTAAAGAAGTGCTGAAAGATAATGGTGGCCACACAAAATATTGACACTTTGGGCCCAATTTGGTCATTTTAACTTAGGGGTGTACTCACTTTTGTTGCCAACGGTTTACACCTAATGACTGTGTGTTGAGTTATTTTGAGGGGACAGGAAATTTGCACTGTGATACAAGCTGCACATATACTACTTTACATTGTAGCAAAGTGTAATTCCTTTAGTTTTGTCACATGAAAAGATATAATAAAATATTTACAAAAATGTGAGGGGTGTACTCACTTTTGTGAGATACTGTATACCTCAATACTTACTAAGGCTAGGCTCACATCTGAGCGGGTGCAGGAAGGTGTGAAATCACACACCTTCCCATACCCACAAAGAAAAATACGCTGCTGCTTAGGAGATGCGTGGGGGTGTCATTAACCCTAATGGTAACCCCATGCACTGGAAACCGAACTGTACTATGCTGTTTCCCTGCGGCTGCATTTTTGGAGGTCTCTGGATGTATAGCAGCCAGTTCAAATGAAGCTACTGGAAACTGCATAGATGTAAACTAGGCCTAAATCTCAAAATGATACACAAACATACTGTACAGTATATGGGTGCACCAATAGTTATCATCTGCTTAGATTAAGTTGTTAGATAAAAAAAAAAATTACTGGAGATATGTAAGAAATTCTGTATATAGTCCTACAGAACAGACAGTGCACAGTCCACCTGGGGTTTGCTGCTTAGCTGCAGACAGGAAACAGGAACATAAAGAAAATACATAGAGGTTACCATAGATACAGCTATAAGCTTATAAACACTGCCATCTATTGGTTGAAGAATATATCTCTACTAAATATTGATGTAAAGTAGTTGTTGCACAAAATACAATTCTGTATTCCAACAAGTTGAAATAGGACAGGTTTTGTTGAGCCTTGCCTCTGGCAAGGCATCTGGGTCAGATGGTTTTCCTTTGGAGATAAATAGAAGTTATATGGAATCAATTATACCTGCCCAAAAGATGATATAATAAAAAACTTTTCTGGTGGACAACTGCCACACAATATATGATGCCACCATTATGCTGATAAGGATCTAGTGGACTGTACTCCTTACAGATTTATCTTCCATTCTAAACCTTGATTACAGATCTCTGGCCACTAAGTTGATTCATTCTGTTATCTCTTATACATAGTGACAAACTGGCTTTACAGTATTCTTGCTATTCATGATGATTAATGTTCACAGAACTCATGTCTTGGCTCAGCTTTCAGGCCATGTTCCAAAGCTGCATGTCTTGGTCTCTGCATACAAGGCTCTTGATTCTGTAGCCATTTTTACTAGCTTGCCTCAATCATTTTGGTTAACCCCTTAGTGCCGTCCGCCTCCCAGCCCTTTAAGAGTTCTAACAGCCAGGAGGCAGGCCTTTAGGTCATGTGACCTCTGTAATGGGCAATCACAGTGGTTACATGATCAGAAACCTCCTAGTCGCAAGCATGCAGTGGGAGCTTACTGATCACTGCTGATTACCATGTTGGGAGCGTGCAGGGAGCGGGCTCTTAGCACAGAAAGTAATTTACACAGGGCCGCATATAATGTGTACTGGCAACGCCAAGGATTTGAGGTCCACATTTTAGGATTCGATATGTATACTTTATTCCTCTTCATACTCTAATATTTTGGCCAATGCTTCAATATCCCCATCTTTACAGAGGTACGGGGCAAGAATGCACCTTGTCTCTGGTTCTATCTGCTATGGCAATAGAGGCTTGCTATTAAAATACTTAAAATGGAGACTTTTGGTGGAACAGCACTTGGAGGAACAACTGAGCAATGCACCAACAATGTAATACTATTTTTTTAGAACATGGGCACCTCTTCAAACTATTGAACAGTTTGGAGAATACTTTACACCAGAAATTACTAAATTTCGGAACAGTGGTTTGGACCTGGACTGAGTGACAGTCCTGTCTGGACCACCATGACAGCACCATTCAACTGCCTGTTTCCTCTCCTCCCCCTGCTGCTGCAACTGCTAAGATCTTCACAGCAGGGCAGAGAGCGGGAGGTGCAACAGGTTTGGACAGAGGATGGGAGCTGCCCTGTTTTAAGGTTAACAAGTGAACAATTGGGTGGTTCTAGCAACTAATCATCCACTTGTTAACAGGAAAATTTGGGAAGCTCCCACCCTTCATCATCCAAACCTGTTTCAACTCCTGCCCCCTGCTCTGCTATGTAAGGTAAGACTTGAAAGGGGGGATTGGGATATAAAGGTTGAGGAAGGGATGAGGATACTGATGTAAAGGGGGGGGGGGGCTGTGCTTTTAAGGAGGCTGCAATGTAAGGGAGGGCCTTTGATGTAAAAGGGGCTCTGTGAAGTAAAGCAGGGAAATCTGTGATGAGGGGGGGCTGCGATGTAAAGCGGGTGAGGTTGTAATGGGAAGGATCTGAGGCATAACAGAAACATGAGATTCAGACCTCTGCTGGAAGAAACTTTTACTGACTGTATCTCTGTGAAATGTAATTCTATATCCTTGCTCTAAACCATATTAATTGTCATATGTCAGTAATTTTACTTTCATCCTAAACACCACTACCACCTTGCTTTAATCTCCTCTTAAAGTGGAATTTCAGCCTAACGCTAAATATGCCTAAAAATGTTCCTTTCCCTTCCTGCTACCTATGCTGCCTAACCTGTGTAAAAAAGATATGTATACCTACCTTTTTTTTATCTTCTCCTGTCCAGACACGTTATTCCCTGTGTAAGTGAGCAGCGGCTGCAGGAGACAGCTCGATAACAGCTGGGAATTTCAGGAGCCACGATGTCGCCCATAGGCTCCCATGTCCCAGCCATTGTCAGCATCCCTCCTTTCTTTTGCAGTCAGTACTCACTGACACAGGGGAGCCAGAGGTGTGGGATCACATGACTGTGCAGACTAATTAAAGGTAAGTTTGCATATCATTATTTTACATAGGCAGGATAGGTAGCAGGAGGGGGAAGGAAATATTTTAAAGAATAGTTAGTATTAGTATGGAATTCATATTTAAGTTAGAACGTCCTTAACCACTTGTCCGACCGCCCCATAGCAGATTTACTGCTACCAGGCGGCCGCACTGTGAAGAACCACTATATATATACGTGGTTCTGCACTTCCGGGTTTTGGGCGCGAGTGCGTGTTGCCGGTGGCTCCCTCCTGGTGTGATTTTACACCTTACATAGTTACATAGTTAGTGAGGTTGAAAAAAGACATCAGTCCATCCAGTTCAACCTATGATGTGTGTGTGTGTTTGCTTTTAACCGTACATTGTATACCCCTGTATGTTGTGGTCTTTAAGGTGCCCATCTAATAGTTTTTTGAAACTATCAATGCTCCCTGCTGATACGACTGCTTGTGGAAGAGAATTCCACATCCTTACCGCTCTTACACTGAAGAACCCCTTACGCATTTTAAGGTTAAACCGCCTTTCCTCTAGTTTTAGTGAGTGGCCACGTGTCTTATTGTATCTCCTTTCTCTGAATAGTTTGTTCCTTGTGCTAGGGTCGCCAGTACAGTATTTGTACATTGATATCATATCCCCCCTCAATCGTCCCTTCTCCAGAGAGAATAGGTTCAGTGCTTGTAGTCTTTCCTCATAGCTGATGTCCTCCATTCCCCTAATTATTTTTGTTGCCCTTCTCTGGACTCTTTTCAATTCCAGCACATCATTCCTGAGGACCGGTGCCCATAACTGGACAGCATACTCCAGATGTGGCCGGACCAGAGTCTTGTAGAGCGGGAGAATAATCTCTTTATTTCTGGAGTTAATCCCCTTTTTTATACATCCCAGTATTCTGTTGGCTTTGCTTGCAGCGGCTTGGCATTGCATGCCACTGCCAAGCCTGTTGTCTACCAGTACCCCCAAGTCTTTTTCCATCCTAGACTCACCCAGAGGTTCCCCCCCCCCCCTAGTGAGTAGCTTGCTTTCTGGTTTCTGGACCCCAAGTGCATTACTTTACATTTTTCAACATTAAACCTAATTTGCCATGTAGTTGCCCACCCCTTAATTTTGTTCAGGTCCACTTGTAAGGTTTCCACATCCTGCATGGAAGATATTGGCAAGCTTAGTTTAGTATCATCCGCAAATACTGAGATTGTACAAGATATCCCCTCTTCTAGATCATTTATGAATAAATTAAACAGGATTGGTCCCAGGACAGAACCCTGGGGGACCCCACTTTCCACACCCGCCCAATCCGAGTACTCCCCATTAATCATCACCCTCTGGACTCTCCCCTGGAGCCAGTTCTCAATCCAGGTACTCACCTTATGGTCCATACCTACCTTCCTTAGTTTGTACAGTAAGCGTTTGTGGGGAACGGTGTCAAAGGCCTTTGCAAAGTCCAGATACACCACATCCACAGGCTTACCTTTATCTAGGTGGCAGCTCACTTCATCGTAGAAGGTTAATAGATTGGTTTGGCAAGAACGATTTTTCATGAATCCATGCTGATTACTACTAATAATACAGTTTTCATTACTAAAGTCTTGTATGTGGTCCCTTAACACCCCCTCCAAAATCTTGCAGACTACAGATGTTAGGCTGACCAGCCTATAGTTACCCGGGATACATCTCGGCCCCTTTTTAAATATTGGTACCATGTTGGCTTTTTTCCAATCAGCTGGCACCTGATGTCTGCCGGGACCTGGCGATCATTCAGTACAATGACATTATGGCAGTCTGCCTATGTAAACAAGGCAGATTGTCAATCTGTCAGTACAGAAGACATGGATCCTGTGTTTCTGTAAAGTAGGAACACTGATCCTTGTCTTTCACTAGTGAAAGCAACTCCCCCACACCAGTAAAGCACTGGTCAGGCACACAGTTGACCCTTTGATCGACCCTGATGTTAATCCCTTTCCTGCCAGTGTCATTAGCACAGTGACAGTGCATATTTTAGCACTGATCCCTGTAATATTGTCACTGGTCCCCAAAAAAGTGTCAAAAGTGTCAGTTAGGTGTCCGATTTGTCCGCCGCAATATCGAAGTCCCCCTATAAGTTGCTGATCGCTGCTATTACTAGTTAAAAAAAAAAATAAGTAAAAATATCTCAAAGTTTGTAGACGCTATAACTTTTGCGCAAACCAATCAATATATGAGTATTGGGATTTTTTTTTTACCAAAAATTCGTAGCAGAATACATATTGGCCTAAATTGATGTAGAAATTCGATTTTTCTACATTTACGATTGGATGTATTTCAGAGCAGAAAGTAAAGTTTATTTTTTTCAAAATTATCGGTTGTTCTTTGTTTTTTACGCAAAAAATAAAAAACACAGAGGTGATCAAATACCAACCAAAGAAAGCTATATTTGTGTGAAAAAAAATGACATACGGTACATTTTATTTGGGTATAGTGTCTCACTACCGTGCAATTGTCAGTATGTAGTTAGGAACCAATAGCAACTCCACAGGCTTATCCCAACTTTGTCCACAGAAGACTGGGATAAAGTGTTCTTCTAATATGTTTGTATTGCCAGTAGTTCATTTGATTAATTTGCTTATTAAATGCCAGAATTATTGACAGTATCTCCATCCAAAAACGCATGCGCTGCCACTTACTTTCAAAAATATTTTTCAACAAAGTGAACTTTTCGCGGTATTGCTACACCATGGAGGTATTTATTTGATTTGAGCACTAGTGATATGGTGAGCAGAGGAGAGCCTGTGCCCACCTGATTGCCCCTGATGGTCTAGGGCAGCCTTTTTTAACCAGGGGGCCCAGGCACCCTGGGGTGCCTTGAGGTTTCTTCAGGGGTGCCCTGGCAAAATGCCTAAAAATTTTCCAAAAATGTATACAAGCCAGTAGGTGGATCAAGCCTGCCTTTTAGATACACAAAGCCACAGGTTTTTATTGTTCTCCATTTCAACTTTTCAGCCACCAGCGTCCTAACAACCAGTGATGTCATCAATGTTGATAAAAAGGGTGATTATCGCCTGCACAGCATCCTTGTTTGATCAGGGGGTCACGTTAGCTGAGTGATGGAGAGAAACTGAGGGAAAGGAGAAACATTTGATTACTAGTTGGTACTAGTGTGCAAAAGTGAATTTGCTTTGGAAGAGTAAATCACCTCTAATGTTGGGTGTCCTACGTGTGTCGATTATGGAAAACGATTAGAATAGTATTTTACATTTTAAAATGGGGTGCCTTGAGACTGTCCATAAATTTAAAGGGTGCCTAGAGATTGTCTATCATTTTAAAGGGTGCCTTGACTGAAAAAAGGTTGAGGAACACTGGCATAGGGGAAGGTGTATATGACCTGTACTGGCATGTAGGTTCAAATCTGAAGGAGAGGACAAAGGTTTACACTGAGGTGACCACAAATTTATGTTGAGTGCTGCACTGGAGTCCTGCTATCACATTCACTGCATGTAGAAGTATTCTATTGTCCATTTTCTGGGACTCTATATGATATGATTATAGTGTGGGATACGTTTACCGATTTTTTTTTTTTTTTTTTTACACGTCCTGATCACTGTGTTTATGTTCACAGTTTCCTGTGATTGATAGTCACATCAAGATTGATTAATAATTTATATTCACTATTGTTGATAATTTATTTTTCCATTCTCAGCTACGCAACACATTTACAGTATCTCACAAAAGTGAGTACACCCCTCATATTTTTATTTTTTTTTTATATTTTTTCATGTGACAACACAGAAGAAATGACATTTTGCTACAATGTAAAGTAGTGAGTGTACAGCTTGTATAACAGTGTAAATTTGCTGTCCCCTTAAAATAACTCAACACACAGCCATTAATGTCTAAACCGCTGACAACAAAAGTGAGTACACCCTTAAGCGAAAAAATGTCCACAGTGTCAATATTTTGTGTGGCCACCATTATTTTCCAGCACTGCCTGAACCCTCTTTGGCATGGAGTTCACCAGAGCTTCACAGGTTGCCACTGGAGTCCTCTTCCACTCCTCCATGATGACATCACAGAGCTGGTGGATGTTGGAGACCTTGCGCTCCTCCACCTTCCAATTGAGGATGCCCCACAGATGCTCAAATAGGGTTTAGGTCTGGAAACATGCTTGGCCATTGCATTACCTTTACCCTCAGCTTCTTTAGCAAAGCAGTGGTCGTCTTGGAGGTGTGTTTGGGGTCTTTATCATGTTGGAAAACTTTCCTGTGGCCCAGTCTCCGAAGGAAGGGGATCATGCTCTGCTTCAGTATGTCACAGTCCATGTTGGCATCCTGTTAATATTATCCCCCCCCCCCCTCTCTTCTGACCTGCCAGGCTGCATGCTCGGATAAGGGTCTGGTATGGACTTTGGGAAGGACCCTACGTGTTTGTTTTTTTTTTGTTTTGGCATGAGGTTCCCCTTAAAATCCATACCAGACCCAGGAGCGGGCAATAGATTACAGCCGTGAGAAAGTTTAAATGACTTTCTTTCCTTTAGAAATGTCAGTATTGCTGCAACAGGCTACATACCATGTACAGATGTTCCACTTTATAGGCACATTAAGGGGACCTCCCAGGCACAATATTTAAAGGAGTTTTTCATTTTTATTATTTCACTTTAAGCATTACTAAAATTCCCGCTCCTTTAACCACTTTACCACCGGAGGATTTTGCTGTCTTCCGTCCAGGCCACTTTTTGCGATTCGGCGCTGTGCGAATTTAACTGACAATTGCGCGGTCGTGCGACGCCGTAACCAAACAAAATTTACGTCCTTTTTTTCCCACAAACAGAGCTTTCTTTTGGTGGTATTTGATCACCTGTTTGATTTTTACTTTTTGCGCTATAAACAAAAAAAGAGCGTTTATTTTGAAAAAATAACAATATTTTTCACATTTTTTTATATGAAATTCCCCCCCCAAAAAAATGTAAAAATCAAATTTTTTTAAAATTTTTGGCCAATTTGTTTTCTGCTACCTATGCTTAGTAAAAAAAATCGCAATAAGCGTATTTTGATTGGTTTGCGCAAAAGTTATTGCGTTTACTAACTAAGGGAAAGATTTCTGTCATTTTTGGTGTTTTTTTTTTAACGCGTAATGGCGGTGATCTGCGATTTTTTTTGAGGGACTGCGACATTGCGGCGGACAGATCGGACCCTTGACTGACATTTTTGACACTTTTGGGGGTACCAGTGACATTTCTACAGTAATCAGTGCTATATATATGCACTGTTACTGTAAAAATGACACTGGCAGGGAAGGGGTTAATTTTATTGGAGAGGGAGGGGTTAATGTATGCCTGGTGCTTACTGACGTGTGGGGGGGGGGGGGGAGGTGACTGTGTGACAGAAGGACAGATCGGATGTCCAGCTATGCTGAACACTCCGATCTGTCAGTCCCTGTCACTATGGAGATCCGCCCGCTGTGTTTACACACAGCGGGCGGATCTCCAGACTCGATCCCCGACGTTCGGGGCAGAGCAGCGGCAAACGCTGCTGCTCCTCCGCTGGCCCGACTCCCGCTGTGAATGAACACAGCGGGAGCGAGCCTCCGGCGGCGCGCGAGCGCCGCCCACAAGGGGCGGAGTCCAGCGACGTAGGTCTACGTCGCTGGACGGGATCGCGGCACTTTGCCGCAGTAGCCTCCATGTGAGCGGAGGTAAAGTGGTTAAAAACGATTGTTTAAAAGAAAAAATTGCATTGTCCCCCAGGGCAATACCCAGGTCCCCATACACTTTTTATGGCAATAACTTGCATATAAGTCTTTAAAATGAGGACATTTGATTGCTTTATGTATAAATAGACTTTAATAGAGTTTGTGTGTTCGCTAGAACTGTTCGAGATGTTTTGGTGTGAACCGAATAGGGGGTGTTCGACCCATCCCTATTCATCTTGGCATTTAGAGCTATTAGATGGAGCCCCCTCCCAATCTTCCCTTCCCAGTGTATCTTGGTAAAAATGTTGATTATCCAGATCTTACCATATGAGTTCCTGTATAATAAAGGAAATTCCCGCAAGGTGAGTTGATCTTGTTCAAATAACAAAGCAAATATACAACGCAATACGTTTACCCTCATATGTAAAGTACACAAATCATTCACCTGAGACTGTCAACATTTGCACTTTTTTATTGTATTACGCTGAATGTTTATTATATTATACAACCTCTGATTTTAAATATAACATGCATTGGACTCCTACAGTCTTGTAACTTTTTACAATTGTTTGAGATCTTTGTAACCATATGTATTTCAAATGTTTATGTAACTTTATGACAGGAGTTTCTCTTCCTAGCACTCTTATCGGCCTTTCTCAATTCCTTTGTTTTGCTTTGTCTGTGAATTCTTTTTATTGTTTTAACAAGGCTTTCGTGACCAGTAGCTATGATTAACAGGTTACAATGTTCCTGTTTTGCAGTAAAAATGTCACAGCTTGTAAACGTATACATTCAACTCTCCCTGTTTCTAAATACCTTGTATTTCTCTACTCTTTTCTCCATATTATGTCTTTCTTTAACATGTTTTCTTCTGAGGACAACACATCGTAGCTCATTTTCCATTAATACATTTTCAGGTCTAGGCATTTTACTTGCAAAAAAGCACAAAGCCCATGTCATTTTTTTCCTTCTAGTCTGACACTTGAAAATGACTCTGCATCTCTTACATAAATCTTAATAATGTATTTTCATAGTTTTGTGGCAAGGTTCTTATTTCATGGGTCTTCTGCATCTACTGTATGTCATAATCGCCAATGCCAAAACCTCAAGAAAGGAGGTCCATATGTAAAAAAAAAAACTAAAAACCATTATTAAGAGTCACTTTAGCAAATGTCAGTCAGTGAAACATTTCCATGTTTCACCCCCACTTGTCACCCCCCCATTTATACATCTAATAAACTGCCCATCCAAAAATCCAATCAAGATCTGGACTATCAACTAAGGTCATAATGCCGTCTCTTTTTATAAATGTAGTATCCTTATTCAATAACCATTTCTTAAATGTATATATTATAAAAAGAAAATATTCTAAATAAAATATAGATAGATAATACTCTCTGGTAGTCAATTGAAACAGAACCACACACCATAAACTAAGGACATCTAGTGGCCATACCATGTATCACAAAGATGTCTCATTCTAATAATAAACAGGTAGTGCATATAATCAAACAGGTGGTCAATTAAACCACCATACACCATGAACTGAGGACATCTAGTGGCCAAACAATAAAACACAAAATCGTCCCATTCTGACAATTAACTGGTAGTTCATTTAGTCGGATAGGGTGGTGTATGCTAGTGAACCTGGTTACATATGAAGTAATTAAAAAATAAAAAAAATAATATTATCTAAATATTTACATAAAAAATTAAGAAAAACATGCCTAAAAATGTAAAAAAAAATTAAAAAGTATAAAAATTTTGAAATAAAGCTATTTAAATGTATATCAACATGCAAAGCAATTAGACAAAGCATTCAAAAACCCATTTAGTTTCATTCATGGATATTGCCTATTTTATATTGCAACCCCTCAACTCTCCTTCAATTTTATCAATACCACAAAATGTTAATACACTGGGATCCTTATTATGATATATTCTAAAATGATTGGACATGCTATGCTTTGGGAAGCCTTTTTTTTAAAGTGATGAACATTTTAATCTTATATTCCCTTACAGGTTTTTTCTTCTTTCGTAGGTGTAACACATGCAAAATGGTTCAAAATAGATCCAGGAAACATCTACATTTACATCTAAACATACTGAGAGAAAATATGAGATTTAAAGTTTATAACCTGCCATAGTGATCATGTAACTTACTTATTGAGATGTCCTTGTGGGATTCAGTATGTGGGTCGTACCACAGAAAAATTAAGTGTAAGGGTAAACAAACGTATCAATAATAAAAAAAAGGGCTTTACAAAACATAGCTTGTCCAATCATTTTAGAATATATTATAATAAGGATCCCAATGTATTGACATTTTGTGATATTGATAAAATTGAACAAGATTGGAGGGGCTGTCATTTGAAACAGCCAGTAGCCATGAACAAAACGAAATGGATTTTTGAGTTGAATACTTTATGTCCAATTGGTTTGAACGTTGATATTGATTTAAATTGCTTTATTTTGGATTTTTGATACTTTAATTTTATTTTACATTTTTGCACATATTTTTCTTCATTTTTATGCAATTATTTATTATTATTATTTTTTTTAAGGGATTGAAGGGATTGTTCTTTTGGAATAACTTCATATGTAACCAGGTCCACAAGGATACACCACCCTATCTGACTACATGCACTACCTGTTTATTATTAGAATGGAACATCTTTGTGAGACATGATATGATCACTAGATAGCCTTAGTTTATGGTGTGTGGTGTTTTTTCAATTGACCACCAGAGAGTATTATTTAACTTTATTTATTTGGAATAAAAATATTTTATAATATATACATTTTAGAAATGTTTATTAAAAAGGATATGTATATTCAAAATTTATAAAAGGGGATGGTATTATGAACTTAGTTGATAGGATGGTCCCCATATCGATTTGATTTAATTTTTGGATGGGCAGGTATTTAGATGTATAAATGGAGGTGACAAGTTTAGTCATGTGACCCCTGATGACGCCAGAGGCACACTGACAAAACGTGTAGGGTGGGACTTTTCCAGCCTTGTCACTTCCGTTACATGGATCGCAGATGGAACACAAACCGGCGTTCCTAGTTCCTTTTTTGATTCTTGTTTTTTCTGCTTGGATGTAAGTGTACTATTTTGTACTCTGGAATGAAAGTTTTTAATCCTGTACCATGAGAATATTTGTTATGTCTTCCCTATGCCTCGGAGACCATGGATAAATCGTTCAAATTTTAGAGGAATCTCATTTTGATCTGTTATTGCTCTAATTATCCTGGATGCAAATGGGTGGGTGAATTCGGTTCCTATTGAGGACACACTTATCTAAGGGGGTTTTGACCTTCTTTGAGAAATTGGGTCAAATTCTTCGGGTAAGTGTGGAGTGTTGTCACTTCGGAGCACAGATCGGTGGATTCTGTTTAATAAATCACCACTTTGGGATTACATCACAGTAAGCACTTTATTATACATCACAGTCAGTGCCTCACAGATGTAACAGCAAACACTTTATTAAGGACTTCATAGGTTGTCTTATATGAACTTCATGGTGTTATATATGAACTTTTTGCACTGAGCACTTTTTCAGGAAAACACACAACACTTTATTAATTGTTATAGTGCACTATGAATTATATGTATTCCATGTATTAATTTACCATAATTTTTTTTTGATATTTTGCTGTGTAAAGGGGTAAAGTGGTTCTTAAGCCTAAACATTTTTTTACCTTAAAGGGATTGTAAAGGCAGAAGGTTTTTTATTTTTTATCTTATTGCATTCTATGCATTAAGATAAAAAAAACATTCTGTGTGCAGCAGCCCCCCTCAGCCCCCCTAATACTTACCTGAGCCCCATCTCTATCCAGCAATGTTGCAGGAGTTTCTCAGCTGCCCAGGACTCCCCTCCTCATTGGCTGAGAGAGTAGCGTGGCACGACTGACTCCCACTGCTGTCATTCAAAGTCAGTCAGCCAATCAGGAGAGCGGGGTTGGCCCGGTCGCGCCTCTGTATCTGAATGAACACAGGGAGCTGTGACTCGGCTCGGGTGCCCCTATAGCAAGCTGCATGCTATGTAAGCACTCAACAGGAGGGGGGGCCGGGAGTACAGAAGAGGGCCCGGAGAAGAGGAGGATGTGGGCCACTCTGTGCAAAACCAACTGCACAGAGCATGTAAGAATAACATGTTTGTTATTTAAATAAATTAAAAAAAAAAAAAATTTACAATCACTTTAATACATTTCTTGGAATAAGGTAAAAAAATGTTTAGGCCCCCTTCAGTTGATCAAGCGCTGTGCCTGTTTGCAGCTCTTCTACCCCCTCACTGGTTTTGCTTTGTCAATCAAAGCCAGTAACGAGGGAGCAGGGGGTGGGGCTAAGTCCAGCTGTCTGTGTCAGTGCACACATGTAACGCTCCTGCGTTTCTTATATGGTGTGGATTTTCAGCTGCAGAAATAGTTTCCACGTCAGTAGTCATGTAAGAGATATGCTGAGATACCATTCCCAACCTCAATGACTCATCATGTGTGGAAGGTCTTATTTCAGCCAGTAAATACACACAATTAGCAAGCTGGTTCCTAGAATGACTTTATGTATGTGGTAACACAATGATGAAGTTTGAGGGATAGGTTGAGTGCAGGGCCGGATTAACATAGGGGCTATTGGAGCTGCAGCACCAGGCCCCTACCATAATATAGGCCCTGGCTGGCCAGATTCTGTCACCGCTATTTTCTGTCACTTGTAAACAGAGCAGCCCGGCTGCACAGCACTCAGGGTGGACAGAGAGAGACAGCTGCCGGGGTACGGATGTGTTATGGACATCAGAGAAGTTTGCAGGGCTGATTGGGCGGGAGGTTTGGGAGCTCTGATCCCTCCCAGAGCAGTTTTTGACTGCCTGTTATTGGTAGAGGAGAAACAGGAGGCTTTACATTTGTCTGCGTTTTGGTATAGCTGATCTATGATTGGCTGAGCTGAGGGCAGTCTGTCACTCTGCTGCTCTTTCCCCTCCCTCTGAGTCCTCCCCCCTCCTCCCGGCAGACAGCTTCAGTGGAACGTCGGTCTCTCCTCCACATGCAGTAAGTAAATCACGGCAGCTACTGTGTGTGGGGCTGGGGCTATGTCATGACTTTGTGACAGGAAGAACAGGGGTGAGTTTCACAGTAACAGGCTGTTTTATATCAGAACGTGCATCTAGGCAGGGAAGAAGTTACCAAATGTAACTTTATGGGAGGGGAGAGAGAGAACTTTGTCTGTGGGAGTTTAGGAAAACAACACAGTACCAAATCCATCATATAACTGTAGTGGATCCTCATGGACTCAGGTGCTGATAACTAATGAGTGCTGCTGCTGGATCCTCTCTAGTCTCCAATTATCTACTACAGTCACAGGGGCACACAGGGCAGATAGTCTGCTGCATTCAGAAGAAGCTAAACAGCACCTCTGCACACAACACTGTACTATAGCTGTGTATAGACTGGCTGATTAGTGGGGGTTAATTTGTATCCAGTCCTAGAAGCCCTTAGTTCCAGCACAATGCTCCGAAGGTCCAGCAAGGTATGCCGTACCTTCAGAGCGCATGTGCCAGTGACGCAACTGGCTGCATCCAGGGTAAATTCTTCCAAAACAGTGCACATTTAAGAGATATTTATTTTCCCTACAAGTAAGCCTTATTATACTTACCTATTGGGCTGCCTCAGGGGGGGCGAGTACCTCTGGATTACACAGAGCAAGAATCTCCCGCTTACCCTATGGCTGCTGTCATATGAAGTCCCGCATCCCGGACCTGCTCCTCCAATAGACAGCACACTGCTGAAGTCTATCATAGGAGCCGGTCCAGGAGGCAGGATTTCATATGACAGCAGCAACGCCGGGTAAGCAGGAGATACCCGCTCTGTGTAATCCGGCAGCTCTCCTCTCTCTAATCTCCATGCACTGATCAGGCTGCATTGATGGGCACTGGTGAGCCTGCATTGATGGGCACTAATGAGGCTGCATTGATGGGCACTGATGAACCTGATCTGATTGGCACTGGTGAGGCTGCATTGGTGGGCACTGGTGAGGCTGCATTGATGGGCACTGGTGGACCTCTCTCAGCACTCCCCAGCTCCCCTATTAGTGTCCTCCAGTGCTGCTTGCAAAAAGACTGTGGAGGTGGAGCTTCTGGCTGCTAATGATCCCGCTGGGAGGATGCCTGCAGAAGTTCGTTCTGCGGGATATGTTGAGGGAGGTGAGTTGATGGGTTATGCAAGATGTTGAGACTTGTGTGCAGGGGCTTGAGGAAGGGGTTTGAGATAGGGGGTGGGTCAGTGACAGCAGCGTAGGAGCCCAGTACTAGTGCTGTACAGCTAACTTCAATTGTTCCATGCTTGGCACTGCCAAATGGCCTCTGCAGTGCTGGACCAATAAATTAGGACTCATTCACACCATATACTTTTATACCATCTGCACCCTTCTTCTGCACATACTACCCACCGCCATACACTCCTAGCCCCTCTCCAAAATGTACTACCCACAGTCATACACTCCACAACCCTCTTCCAAACATACCACCCACAGTCATACACTCCACACCCCTCTCCTACACATACCATCAACCGCCATACACTCCACACCCCTCTCCTACTTGTACCAACCACAGCCATACACTCCACACCCCTCTCATACATGTACCACCCACCACCATACACTCCACACCCCTCTGCTACACGTACCACCCACAGCCATTCACTCCACACCCCTCTCCTACACGTACCACCCACCGCCATACATTCTACACCCCTCTCCTACATGTACCACCCACCGCCATACATTCCACACCCCTCTCCTACATGTACCACCCACCGCTATACACTCCACACCCCTCTCCTACATGTACCACCCACCGCCATACACTCCACACCCCTCTCCTACATGTACCACCCACAGCCATACACTCCACACCCCTCTCCTACATGTACCACCCACCACCATACACTCCACACCCCTCTCCTACACGTACCACCCACAGCCATACACTCCACACCCCTCTCCTACATGTACCACCCACAGCCATACACTCCACACCCCTCTCCTACATGTACCACCCACCGCCATACACTCCACACCCCTCTCCTACATGTACCACCCACAGCCATACACTCCACACCCCTCTCCTGCATGTACCACCCACCACCATACACTCCACACCCCTCTCCTACATGTACCACTCACCACGTACACCCTGCACCCCTCTCCTACATGTACCAGAAAACAACGGGTCGACAGGAAGTGATCTCCCCTGGCATGACCGGTCCTGCATTCCAAATGCACCACCTGGGCCTGTAGTGGGATTAATAACGGGCACTGCGGGCCATCCTAAGGGAAGCCAGGTATTTAGCTTCTGTAATGTTGTGTTAGGTCTGCACAGCTGCGCCCTTCAACCTCACCTCAGGGCGTGCCACTCACGCCCATGTAGGGCTCTTATGGAAGCCTGGGACTTCCATAGCATTGGGCCGGTTCAGCTGCACCCTTTCACCTCAGAGCGCACGCTGATGCACAGCCCTTAAAGCCCACCAAAATCCTCAGCACCAGGCCCATAATTCTCTTAATCCGGCCCTGGTTGAGTGGAGGTGATAGGTGATAGACACTTGAAGGTGAGACAGTAGCAGATGGATGCAGGAAGGTTTAGCAATGTTGTATGATAGCAGATGATAGAATAGCAGGTGGACATACAAAAGAGATCAACCCAGTGCAGAAAAGTAGCAGTAGTCTCAAGAGCTAGCAATCTAGTTTATGCAGATGTAATAAACAGTCTTTACTATGCAGAGCTAGATAGTGTAAGCTTAGTATAAGTTTATAGAGAATTCCCCTGCGGGGTACTTAGCACTATTAGCGATACAGCCGAAGGGTGGTTCAGGAGAGGCGGATGATCCAGTAGCGGGATAAAGGGATCAGCGCAGCGAGGTTCCGTCAGCGAAGTAAGCTTGCAAGCATGGAAGCTTCAAGCAAGGTTAGCATCCAAGTAAGGGTGTTTGAACGAACACATGTGAGTGAGAACCGACGCCTTAAATAGCCATCTAGTCCGGCGCTGAGTGATGACAGCTCCAGTCTTAAAGGTGTATGCGCACCTTTCCAAAAGTAAATGGTAGGGCGCATACACTTGTGGAAAGTGTAATTTAGGGTACCAAAGGTACCGGAACATTACAATACCCCCCCCTTAAGGCCTGCTCCTGAAGGCCTCTGGAGCTGGTTTGTCTGGGTATCTCGCATGAAAATTGCGGATAAATCTAGGGGCATGTATGTCAGAGGTGTTTAGCCAGGTGTCGTCTTGGGGCCCATAGTTCTTCCATCTAACCAAGTACTGAAGTCTTCTTCTGTAGATACGAGAATCCAGAATCTCTTTTATCTCGTATTCTTCTCCACCTTCAACTTGTACAGGAGGGGGAGGTGGAATATTAGGCCTTATTCCTTGGTCCGGAACATGGGGTTTTAGTAGCGACACATGGAAAATGGGATGGATTTTTAGGTCCATTGGCAATGTAAGCTGCACTGCAGCTTTTCCAATAAGTTTCTTGATTGGGAAAGGTCCCAAGAACAGAGGTCCAAGCTTTTTGCTAGGGATCTTCAGTCTCAAGTTTTTTGTTGAGAGCCAAACGAGATCCCCGATAGTATACTGTGGAGAAGGTCTTCTACGAAGATCATAGTACTTCTTTTGTTGACTGTGAGCGTGTGCAATGGTAGTATTTAGTAAACCCAGAGAATCCTTTATTTGGGAAAGATAGTCTGAGGCTACTGGGTTATTTGAAGGAAGGATGCGTGGAGGGAGAATAGAGGGATGGAACCCATAGTTCAAGTAGAACGGACTCTGCTTGGTTGTACTGTGAGTTGCGTTGTTGTAGGCAAATTCTGCCAGGGGGAGAAGATCCAACCAATCATCCTGTTGGTAAGAAGTGTAACAACGTAAATACTGCTCGATGCATTGGTTGACTCTTTCAGTCTGTCCGTTGGTCTGCGGATGGTAAGGAGAAGTGAGCTTCCGCTCAATCCGTAGTATGTGACATAGTTCTTGCCAGAATTTAGAAATAAATTGGGATCCACGGTCAGACAAAAGAGTTTTTGGGATACCATGTAATCTGAAGACATGTTTCATCAGGAGTTCTGCCGTTTGTTTGGACGAAGGTAGTCTGCGAATAGCAATGAAATGTGCCATCTTTGTCAGATGGTCCACTGACACCAAGATGGTATTAAATCCTTTGGAAGGAGGCAATTCTACGATGAAGTCCAATGACAGAACCTCCCATGGAGTTTGGGGTATTGGTAGACTGCATAGTAGACCGGATGGTCTCGTAGTGTCAATTTTGGACCTGGCACAGACATTGCATGAAGAGACAAATTTTTGTATAGATGTTTTCATGTCAGGCCACCAGAATTGCCGAGAAATCAAATTGAAAGTCTTTGTCATACCCATATGTCCTGCCATAGGCACATCATGCGATAATTCCAAGATCTTGGTGCGTTGGGTAGGTGGTATGTAAAGTTTGTCGTTGTAGTAGAGGAAGCCTTCTGCATCAGTAGTTAGTTGTGGTGGGGGTGAATCCAACCTTATACCATGCAGAACCTCTTCCTTCAAGGAACGGACAACTCCAATAATGCGTTTGTGAGGTATTATAGGAACGGAAGGAATTTCAAAGTAGTTTTCTTCAGTTAGTCGTGATAGTGCATCCGCCTTTTTGTTCTTATCTGCAGGTGTGTAGGTCACTAGGAAGTTAAACCTTAGAAAGAATAGTGACCATCGTACCTGTCGATGCGAGAGAGTTTTGCTAGTCTGAAGATATTGGAGGTTTTTATGGTCCGTGTATATAATTATTGGTAATTGGGTGCCTTCGAGTAAATGTCGCCAATTCTCCAGAGCCAATTTTATAGCAAGCAGTTCCTTCTCACCCACGGGGTAATTTATCTCGGGACTGCTCAGGGATTTAGAAAAAAAGGCGACTGGATGAAGTGGTGAAGTGGGGGTAGGTCGTTGGGAGAGTATTGCTCCTACTGCCAGGTTTGACGCATCTACCTCCAGAATGTATTGGAGGGATGGGTCTGGATGGCGTAATATGGGAGCGGAAGTAAACCTTGTCTTTAACAAGTGGAAAGCCTTATTTGCTTCTTCTGACCATTTAAATGGTATTTTTATGCTAGTGAGCTGTGTGAGGGGTCTCACAATAGCAGAAAAGTTTTTTATGAACTTCCTGTAGAAATTTGAAAATCCCAGGAATCGCTGTAGCGCCTTGCGTGTAGTTGGTGTAGGCCAATCCTGAATGCAGGATATTTTACTCATGTCCATCTCGATTCCTGTTTTGGATATGATGTAGCCTAGAAAGAGTACCTCATCTTTATGGAACAAGCATTTCTTCGGCTTCACATAAAGATTATGTGCAAGCAATCTCGATAATACAAGTCTTACATGTCTTATGTGTTCAGACAGGGTCCGTGAATATATAAGTATATTGTCCAGATATACCACAACACAGACATCTAGTAAGTCTTTAAAAATATTGTTTATAAATCGTTGGAAAACTGCAGGGGCATTGCATAGGCCGAATGGCATCACAAGATATTCGAACAATCCGTATCTAGTTCTGAACGCAGTCTTCCACTCGTGTCCATCACGGATTCGAATGAGATTGTATGCTCCTTTCAGGTCTAATTTTGAAAAATAGGTAGCTCCACGCACCTGCTCAATGAGCTCAGGGATAAGCGGTAGAGGATAGCGATCTTTTATTGTGATAGCATTCAATTTCCTGTAGTCGATGATAGGTCTGAGACTTGAATCTTTATTGCGAACAAAAAAGAGTCCTGCTGCTGTGGAAGAAGTGGAAGGTCTAATAAAACCTTTTTCCAAGTTCTCATCCAAATAGGTTTTGAGATGGGCAAGTTCATCCTGTGAAAGAGGATAAACATGACCGAACGGCAATTTGCTATTTGGGAGTAGATCAATGCTACAATCATAGTCTCGATGAGGAGGTAATGCTTGAGCATTTTTCTCAAGAAAAACCTCAGAAAGATCCTGATAACATAGTGGTGCAATCTCATCTGTCACCACAGACAGAATCTTCCCGGAAAACGGGAGGTTACACGTTTCCTCGCAATAACAAGAAGGGAAGGTCAAGGACCGTTTCTTCCAATCTATGGTTGGTTGGTGTGTATGCAACCAGGGAAGTCCCAACACAATGGGAAAGTGGGGTGATGGTATTAAATCGAAGGTAGAAGTCTCCCTATGAGACTCGTTAATAGTGACTAGAAGTGCTTGTGTCTGATCGGTGATCGGACCAGAGGATAACGGAACACCGGTAATAAGACTTACTGAGACAGGTTTGAGTTTAGAAATAATAGGAATTTTATTTAAAGCAGCAAAACATATATCCATATAATTTCCACAAGATCCTGTGTCAATCATGGCCTTAGTAGTAATCCTGTTCTGGTCCCACTGTAATGTCAAAAAAACAGAAAGGTAGGGGTTAGTGAATGAAGTTGTCAATCCTCCTAGAGAGACATGTGAACACTCACCCTTCTTTTTGTTGACTAGGGGACAGACGTTTATCTTGTGATCCGGGGATGCACAGTACAAGCAGAGATTTTAATTTCGTCTTTTGGCTTTTTCCATAGTTGATAGCGGTGGGCGTATGGTTCCTACCTCCATAGGAACGGCCAGACTCCGACAGGAAACGGATAATGGCATTCCCATCTTTTCAGCCTTTCTTTCTCGTAGTCTTCTATCTATGGTAATACTGAGTTGTATTAATGCATCCAGGGTTTTTGGCAGATCCGCTCGGGCGAGCTCGTCCTTAACGGCTTCTGATAGGCCAAGCCTAAATTGGGTTTTCAGAGATGCATCATTCCATTCTGAATCAAGGGTCCATCTCTTGAACTCTGCGACAAAGTCTTCCACAGGCCTCCTTCCTTGTTTCAAGGATCTTAACTGAAGATCAGCAGTACTCTGCCTATTGGGGTCATCATATAGGCTAGTGAGCTCTGCCAGGAACAAAGCATAGGAGTTGAGAAGCTGGTCGTTTTTCTCAAAAAGAGAATCTGCCCAGGCTCGAGGATCGCTTGATAGGTAAGAAATAATAGTACAAACCTTAATGTGATCAGTAAGGTAGGTACGAGGTTTTAGCAAAAAAAGTAACTCACATGCGTTTTTAAATTCGCGAAATTTTTTGCGATCGCCTGTAAATACCAAAGGGGGATTTATCTTGGGTTCAGGGGACTGAGCAGAGGTAAGTTGTGTCAGTCTAATTACCTGCTGCGACAGAGCCTGATTGTCTTCTTTTAATTCAGCAAGTGCGTGTATTAACGCAGATACTTGCTGTTTTAATTGTGTCACCTGAGTGGTTATTTCTGGAACTATTTCTGCTGAATCCATTTTTAGGTTCGTTCAATCTGTAACGCTCCTGCGTTTCTTATATGGTGTGGATTTTCAGCTGCAGAAATAGTTTCCACGTCAGTAGTCATGTAAGAGATATGCTGAGATACCATTCCCAACCTCAATGACTCATCATGTGTGGAAGGTCTTATTTCAGCCAGTAAATACACACAATTAGCAAGCTGGTTCCTAAAATGACTTTATGTATGTGGTAACACAATGATGAAGTTTGAGGGATAGGTTGAGTGGAGGTGATAGGTGATAGACACTTGAAGGTGAGACAGTAGCAAATGGATGCAGGAAGGTTTAGCAATGTTGTATGATAGCAGATGATAGAATAGCAGGTGGACATACAAAAGAGATCAACCCAGTGCAGAAAAGTAGCAGTAGTCTCAAGAGCTAGCAATCTAGTTTATGCAGATGTAATAAACAGTCTTTACTATGCAGAGCTAGATAGTGTAAGCTTAGTATAAGTTTATAGAGAATTCCCCTGCGGGGTACTTAGCACTATTAGCGATACAGCCGAAGGGTGGTTCAGGAGAGGCGGATGATCCAGTAGCGGGATAAAGGGATCAGCGCAGCGAGGTTCCGTCAGCGAAGTAAGCTTGCAAGCATGGAAGCTTCAAGCAAGGTTAGCATCCAAGTAAGGGTGTTTGAACGAACACATGTGAGTGAGAACCGACGCCTTAAATAGCCATCTAGTCCGGCGCTGAGTGATGACAGCTCCAGTCTTAAAGGTGTATGCGCACCTTTCCAAAAGTAAATGGTAGGGCGCATACACTTGTGGAAAGTGTAATTTAGGGTACCAAAGGTACCGGAACATTACAACACAGCAGCAGGGCTTAGAAGCAAGCCTGCACAAGTGCCCCCATGGGAAGTGGCTTCCTATGGGGGCACTGGACATAGAGGAGCTAGGAGTGCCGGCGAAGGACCAGAGAAGAGGAGATTCAGGGCCGCTATGTGCAATTTGATTGCACAGAGCAGGTAAGTATGACATGTTTGTTATGTAAAAAAAATTGTCCCTTACAGCCACTTTAAGTCTAGGGTAGGGTTCCCATTTGATATTATTGCTGTGCGAGTCCCAGATCGGACTATGGCAGATATTTTTGTGTACCTTGTTTTTTATTAGCGATGGGTGGGAATGTCCTAATAAGTTTGCTGTGAGCCCATGAACTGTGAGGAAGTCTTCCGAGACATAACATGTAAAGCAAGTAGGGTGCCAAGAGGGAAGTCATCCTACAGGTGGGTGGAGTTTACTCTATTAACCTGTCGGGAGGACAGGAGCGAGAATAGGTGGATGAATCCGCTGTGGATGCCGGCTGCACTTGTAGCAAGGCATTTGCGATGTAGGTGCAATTTGATTCATATAATCAACAGCAACTTAGACAGAGAGCATTAGATCTTCCATTTTTTATCCATTTATGAGCAACATCTGATCATCGTGGGGGAAAGTGGAGGAAGAGTACTGACCAGAGGGAATGGAGTGTTCATATTAGCCTATGGGGCCATATTCTGATGGCCCCATAACTGGTCTAAGACACTCACTATCCTCATCAGGCTTTAGAAGAAGTGCAGGAGACATTGGAAGGACAGGAGTGATGGGGCTGACTGAGGCACAGGGATCACTGCAGGCACAGGTCATTGGCGCTCAAGGACTGGAGCACTCAGGAACTAGGAACAATCCGGAAATGAGGTGTGAAGCTAGAAATGAAACCTGTTGCTCAGGCAAGGTAAATTAGCCTGAGTGCAGCCGAAAAAGAGAGGTATTTAAAAAACGCTGGGGGTGGACTGGCCATGAAGCTAACTTTATTTATTAGCTGGTGAGATGCTGTGATTCCTATAGCTTCCAGTTCTGTGCTATAACAAGGTAGGGACAGACCACAGTTTTGCATGTTTGTAAAATTACAGTTGATATGTCTGCTTTGCATGTTCATGCATGTTCATAGAACCTCATGTAACAGATCAGCTTTGCAGCTAAACTGTGACAATGTATTTGAACATTTAGTAATGCTGACAGAATAATCCTAAATTCTGTATAACGTTTAATTTCACAGTGCTGGGAATCATATATTGGACAAGATATTTATCGGCTGGTGATGATTGATTTCCTGTTTGCATTATTTGGATCTTTTTTTGGAGAATTTTTAAGGAGGTAAGATATTTAATTCTTTTAAAATATATAGGTTAGGACAAAATGCCAAATTCCAAAATCTAGAATGTACAAAATAAATAGCTTACATTTAACCGTAATAGAGGACACTCCAATTTTCTTAAAGCAGACCTTAACTCACATGTTAATTATAAGCAATACTGTTCCCTTTTATAGCGTAGATGATATCACTGCTAGAGATGGCCTTGCGGTTCGCGTCGAATTTTGCTTGTTCGTTACCCGCCAAATTTTCGGACACATGGCGTCGTTCGCGGCGGCCATATCTGTTTAAATTGGGGAGAAATTTGACCCGTGACACAGCCGTCAGGTGGAACGGGACAGCCAATTTAAACATTCCAGCACATGGACAGTCCCCCTACCCTATAAATAGACCTGATCTGGCGGCCATTTCACATTCCGCTTTCTGCCAGTGTAGGGAGAGGTCTGCTGTGCTCATCAAGGAGAGTTTGCTAGACACATATAGCGCTGTGAAGATCCACAAAAGTCCTTTTAAGGGCTGGTATTTTTCGGTATAGGTCTAGTATCTTTTGAGCTTAGGGAGAGGTATCCTGTGGTTGCTTTAGGGGCAGTTAGAGATCGGCTGCAGTCACACAGAAATCGCTCTGTCAATGTCCACAAAAGTCATGTAAAGTGCTCCAATGTCGTTCTAGGGTCTATTACAGTCTCTTTACTATAGGGGCAGGTATCCAGTGGTTGCTTTAGGGGCAGTTAGAGATCGGCTGCAGTCAGGGCTGGCCCTACCATGGGTCCCGGTGGGACCATGGCTCCCAGGCGGCACTTAGAGAGGGGCGGCCCCCGGCCGCCTCTTCTCTTCTAAGCCTATCGCAAAAAAAAAAAAGGTCCGCGGCTGGCCCGACATGCACACTGCACATGCGCCGCCGCCGCCGCTTGGCTTGACGTGTGGCGCCGGGCGGTGCCATTTTTAAATTCTAAAGCGCCCTTTAGGAACAGGTAAGTGAGGCTGCACACTACCTGTCATTATGCGGGGCTGCAGGCATACTACAGAAGATGCAGTGCTGCGGGCATGGTACATGCCCACAGCACTGCATCTCCTGTAGTATGCCCACAGCCTCGCATTCTCTTGTACCATGCCCACAGCCCTGCATTCCCATGCACCATGTCCGCAGACCCTGCATTCTCCTATACCATGCCCGCAGACCCTGCATTCTCCTGTATCATGCCCGCAGACCCTGCATTCTCCTATACCATGCCCGCAGACCCTGCATTCTCCTGTACCATGCCCGCAGACCCTGCATTCTCCTGTACCATGCCCGCAGACCCTGCATTCTCCTGCACCATATCCGCAGTCCCGCATTCTCATGTACCATGCCAGCAGCCCCGCATTCTCATGTACCATGTCTGCAGCCCCGCATTCTCCTGCCCCATGCCCGCAGACCCGCATTCTCCTGTACCATGCCTGCAGACCCGCATTCTCCTGTACCATGTCCGCAGACCCGCATTCTCCTGTACCATGCCCGCAGCCCTGCATTCTCATGTACCATGTCTGCAGCCCCGCATTCTCCTGTACCATGCCCGCAGCCCCGCATTCTCATGTATCATGTCTGCAGCCCCGCATTCTCCTGCACCATGTCCGCAGACCCGCATTCTCCTGTACCATGGCCGCAGCCCCGCATTCTCATGTACCACGTCTGCAGCCCTGCATTCTCCTGTACCATGCCCTCAGACCCGCATTCTCCTGTACCATGCCCGCAGACCCTGCATTCTCCTGTACCATGCCCGCAGCCCTGCATTCTCATGTACCATGTCTGCAGCCCCGCATTCTCCTGCACCATGCCCGCAGACCCGTATTCTCCTGTACCATGTCTGCAGCCCCGCATTCTCCTGTACCATGCCCGCAGACCCTGCATTCTCCTGTACCATGCCCGCAGCCCCGCATTCTCATGTACCATGTCTGCCGCCCCGCATTCTCCTGCACCATGCCCGCAGACCCTGCATTCTCATGTACCATGTCTGCAGCCCCGCATTCTCCTGCACCATGCCCGCAGACCCGCATTCTCCTGTACCATGCCCGCAGCCCCGCATTCACATGTACCATGTCTGCAGCCCCGCATTCTCCCGTACCATGCCCGCAGCCTCCTGTACCATGCCCGCAGCCCCGCATTCTCCCGTACCATGCCCGCAGCCCCGCATTCTCCCGTACCATGCCCGCAGCCTTGCATTCTCCCGTACCATGCCCGCAGCCCCGCATTCTCCTGTACTATGCCTGCAGCCTTGCATTCTCCTGTACCATGCCCACAGCCTTGCATTCTCCCATATTATGCCTGCAGCCTTGCATTCTCCTGTACCATGCCCGCAGCACTGCATTCTCCTGTACCATGCCTACAGCCCTGCATTCTTCTGTACCATGCCCACAGCACTGCATTCTCCTGTACCATGCCCGCAGCCCTGCAGGGCACTGTGGCACTATAGACAGTAGAAAGCCTGGTGCGCTCATCTGCCCAGTGTCTACTGCTCTGTCCTGCTCTTGCTGTCACTCCATACACACTCACACTCCTCTGACTGCTTTCATAGTCCTATAGAATGTGGGGGCATCTTGGAGGGCGTGAATTTTTTTTTTTTTTGGGGGGGGGGGCAGCATTTTATTCTCGGACCCAGGCAGCACAATGTCTTGGGCCAGCCCTGGCTGCAGTCACACACAAATCGATCTGTCAATGTCCACAAAAGTAATTTAAAGGGCTGCAAATTTTTTGGTATTGCTATGCAGTGCACTAAAAAGGGGGGGGGGGGGGGGTGGGGGAGGGGGTTAGTCCACAGTATAGTATATTTTGTAGAAAGCATATTATAGTGGATTAGTAGTATTATTGTGCACTGTGCAGCATTGTGACAGGTGAAGTGGTGAGACTGAGCATTTCTGCAGCAACACTACACATTGGCAAACTCCCTGGCCAATTATTTGTAGAACTGGTATGACAGACCAGTGCCCCCCCCCCCCCAATAGCACATATTGAAGTGGGGTGTTATCTGACTGAGTATACTTTTACAAGTGTATTTGTGTCCTGCAACAACATTGCCTCTGTTGCTGTGTGAAGTCTGATACACACAGCGCCAAACTCACTGGCCAATTTTTTCATCAACTGGTGTGATAAACCAGTGGCCCCCCCCCCCAATAGCACATATTGAAGCGGGGTGTTATTTAACAGTATACTTTTCTAAGAGTGTATTTTAGTCCTGCAAAAATTTGGCCTCTCTTGCTGTGTTGACTGTGCTACACACAGTGACAACAGTTACTGGCCAATTATTTGTAGAACTGGTGTGACAGACCAGTGACCCCCCAATAGCACATATTGAAGTTGGGTGTTATCTGACTGAGTATACTTTTACAAGTGTATTTGTGTCCTGGAACAACATTGCCTCTGTTGCTGTGTGAAGTCTGATACACACAGCGCCAAACTCACTGGCCAATTTTTTCAACAACTGGTGTGATAAACCAGTGGCCCCCCAATAGCACATATTGAAGCGGGGTGTTATCTACCCTTTTCCAGATATACTGCGATTCTCTAGAGACTTTTGTCACAGGGTAATTAAAAAACATGACAGGCAGAGTAAGAGGCATAGACTTACGCAGCGGTGGTAGGGGTAGGGCAGGAGCAGTAGGCCGGAGCCTAACTGTGAAGTTTCAAAAGCCGCGTGCAATTACGACAAAGGACGCACCAGACTTGGTTGAGTGGGTCACTCAGCCTTCCTCTTCTGCACCCTCCTCATCCTCTCTATCTGCACCCTCTTCACGCTCTGCTGTGTGCACTCCCAAAGACACCACCACCACATACCCTCCACTTGAGTCACTGGAATTATTTTCCGATCCATCACAAGACAATTGCGATGCGCAGCCATTATTGGCATCGGATCAGGAAGAGGAGGTAGCAACAGCCGCCACTCAGCAGTCTGACGACAGTACCCAGATCAGCCCAAGGAGGTTAGTCCCCGCTGTTGCTGCCTACTCCGAGATCTCGAATGTTAGTGGTGGGGAAGATGACGTGGATGATGACGAGTCTATGGACGTCACGTGGGAGTCCACAAGAGAGGAAGAGGAAGGGAGTTCAGAGGGAGAGACGGACCGGCAGATAGGGAGGAGAGGCAGGCAGAACTTGCATTGCACAAGAGGTAGAAAGCAGACTGCAAATGTATCAGGAGCGAGCCATCAACCATGTACAGTCACATCTGGCGCTCCCAGGACGCCGGCACATGGCTCCGCAGTGTGGGCTTTTTTTAATGTGTCCGTTGCTGACAACAGTGTTGCCATCTGCAGCCTTTGCAGTCAATGCATAAGTCGCGGTAAGCCCAACACTCACCTAGGGACAACCGCCTTAAGAAGGCACCTAAATTCCCATCACCGAGCCCAGTGGGAGCAACACCATCAGAACCCACAAAGCCACACTCCAGGCTCTCACCGTCCAGCCCCTTCTCCTTCTGCTTCTCCTTCTCCTCTCTCCTCACATTTGTCCTCCACTCCACCTTCCATGATGTCGTTGTCACGTTGTTCTGGAAAAAGGCAGGCTTCTGTGGTCCAAAAGTTGGAGCGGAAAAAAATGATGACGCCGGATAACCCTCTTGCCCAACGTTTAACTACTGGCTTGTCGGAACTGATAGCCCGCCAACTACTGCCATATCAACTGGTGGACTCGGAGGCCTTTCGTAAATTTGTGGCCATTGAAACACCACAATAGAAGGTCCCAGGCAGGAAATACTTCTCGCAAAAGGGCATTCCAGAGCTGTATGGCCATGTTAAGCGGCAAGTGAATATATCTCTGGCACACAGTGTTGGTGCCAAGATACATCTGACCACAGACACATGGTCTAGCAAACACAGCCAGGGAAGGTATATTACTTTTACTGCCCACTGGGGGAACCTTCTGACGGCCATTAAGCATGTAACCCATGGCACCCGTCTAGATTTAGTTGTACCTCCACGGATTGCAAGCAGGCCTGCCTCTTCTTCTCCTCCTCCATCATCCTCCCTCTCCTCCTCGGCTGACTCCTCCTCTTCCACTGCTACCGTCTCTTCTCCTGCGCCGCCCAAGATCCCCAGAACCTATTCCACATGCCAGGTGAGACGTTGCCATGCTGTGCTGCGTCTGTTGTGCCTGGAAACCAAGAGCCACACTGGTCCTGCACTCCTTTCAGCTTTGCGTTCACAGGCAGATCAGTGGCTGACATCGCTGAATTTGTCAGTTGGTAAAGTGGTGTGCGACAACGGTGCCAATCTGCTGAGCGCGCTGAAACAGGGCAAAATAACACACGTGCCATGCATGGCACACGTCCTGAACTTGGTGGTGCAGCGATTCATTGGCAAATACCCTGGGGTACAGGATGTCTTGTGGCAGACCAGTAAAATCTCAGCCCATTTCCGAAGATCTTACACAGCCATGGCTCGCCTTGCTGAGATTCAGCGGCGACACAACCTGCCCCTCAGGCGTCTTATTTGTGACTGCCCGACGCGATGGAACTCAACGTTGCATATGCTCGATAGGCTGCTCCAGCAGAATAGTGCAGTTAATGAATACCTGTTCGAACTCGGCAGCAGCACAGGTTCTGGAGAGCTTGGGTTTTTTTCACCTCGCCAGTGGCTGCTCATGCGGGATGCATGCAGACTTCTGCGGCCATTCGATGAGATCACCAAACTGGTCAGTCACGCCCAGGGCGCCATAAGTGACATTATACCTTACGCCTTCTTTCTGGAGCGTGCATTGCGTCGTGTCATTGATCAAGCCGTCGAGGAGCAGGGGCAGGAAGATCAGGAAGTCGCAATGTTGGATGAATTCCCAGGGGGTGCTACTCCATCTGAGACAAATCAACAGCAGGAGTCTGAAGAGGAGTCAGAGGAGGAGGATGGTGCTGGGGGGGATGAGGAACAGCAAGAAGATCATGCTTTAAACCTTTCTGGGATCCCTGGTGTTATCTATGGATGGGGAGGAGAACGAGGACGACATTATCCTGGATGATGAGCTGGAAGCAGGCCACTATACTGCTTACAGTTTAGTGGGAATGGGGGCCTACATGCTGCAGTGTTTTAAGGGGGACCCCCATATATAACGCATAAAGGCCAAGGACCAGTACTGGGTGGCAACGTACTTAGACCTCCAGTACAAACACAAAATGGTGGAAATGTTACCACAATCACAGAGGGCGACCAGAATGCAGCACTTCCAGGCCTTGCTGAGGGAAATGCTGCATTCTGTTTTTCCGTGCGCTGGCAGAGGAATGTCCAGTCACAGAGAGACAGTTGCGGGTAGCAATCCAACAGCGCCTGCAAGAAGAGGGCGGTTGGAAGATGTCTTGGTCACTTCATATATGAGATCCTTCTTTCAGCCGAACCATCGACAGCTGTACTCCGGATCCAGCATGAGGGAACGCCTAGACCGTCAGATGTCTGACTACATCGGGTTAACAGCCGATGTGGACGCTCTGAGGAGTGATGAACCCCTGAACTACTGGGTGGGCAGGCTTGACCTCTGACCAGAGCTTGCACAATTTGCAATGGAAATGTTGGCTTGCCCCCCGTCCAGTGTCCTGTCTGAAAGGACGTTCAGTGCAGCAGGGGGGGATCATGACCGATAAGCGCACTCGCCTAGCTCATGACAGTGTAGACTACCTCACATTTATAAAAATGAATGAGGCATGGATCTCTGAGGAATTCAACACATGTGACCAGTAGACCAGGTTTTATCGAAATTCCTCCACCCACAACAATTCCTGGTCCTTGGCTTCGCTACATACAGCGGCATAAAAGGCATTTCTTGTCTATTGGATGGCAAATTTTAGGGGACTTTCAGGGCCGACAATTATTTTTTCTGTGAATGCCTAATGTACCTCCAGCCACCAAATACTACGTTTTTTGCTGTCAGTTGAAACCATGTGAGCTAATTTTTGGAGCCTTTACAGGCCGACACTTACGATTCTATGTACTGTGAATGCCTACCGTACCTCTAGCCATCAAAAACTAAGTTTTTTGCTGTCAGTTCAAACCATGTGAGCTAATTTTTGGAGCCTTTACAGGCCAACACTTACGATTCTGTGTACTGTGAACGCCTACCGTACCTCTAGCCATCAAAAACTATTTTTTTTTGCTGTCAGTTCAAACCATGTGAGCTAATTTTTGGAGCCTATACAGGCCGAGACTTACGGTTCTGTGTACTGTGAATGCCTACCGTACCTCTAGCCATCAAAAACGAAGTTCTTTGCTGTCAGTTAAACCCATGTGGGCTAATTTTTGGGGCCTTTTATGGCCGACACTTACTTCTGTATCATGTGAATGCCTAATGTACCTTCAGCCACAGAAAACTACGTTCTTAGCTGTCAGGTATACGCATGTGGGCTAATTTTTGGGGCCTAGAATGGTCGACACTTACTTCTTTATCCTGTGAATGCCTAATTTTTCAGACTGGAAATGAAAAACAATGGGTCTGTAAAGGTTCTGCCAAATTGTGGAATGGATGCGGACCCATTTTACAGATGTGTGAATGGACCCTATATGTATTAGACAATGTATTTACCGGCTGCTGTCAGTTCTGGCTGATTTATGAAAAAAAATAAAAATATTTAGGGCAACTTTTTCAATTGCAATACTTCTGTTATGCCATTGTCCATGTGCTGGGACTATTTGTGCACAGCTAGTACGTCTTTTTTGGCTGCAAATATGACCTAAAGGTTTTTAAAGTTTGCCTCCCATTAAAGTCAATGGGGCCCGCCACGAACTCGCGGTTCGCTGACTTTTGAGAAAATTTGCGGCTGGCGTCCGCGAACTGCCCCGGCCGATGTTCGTCCATCACTAATCACTGCCATGTTTTACCAGGGAAAGCAGCATTGTTCCATGCCCATGAGTACTGGGTAATAGACATGCGGTTGCTTGGGAATCCAGCTGTGCATGCCTCAGTACAAATCCCTGCAGCTTTGCAAGGCCACAGGTGTAAACAGCTGCAATGTCCGTACCACTTAGACTAATTCCTGAACCTAATCTGGCAGCAAACAATACATCTGGCAGCATAAGATAGGTATCAATACATGAATATGTGAAGTATATGCAATTCTGCCTGACATGTTTTACATATAGACTGAAAAATAAAATAAAGCAGGCAGCTAAATGGTTAGCCTACAAAAAAATATAAACACTCAAGCTCTCATAGAGTAGTACATCCAATGATAATGCAGCACCCGATGCAGCCCTTGTCAGACTGGAAAATCTTCCACAAACTGTAAGAAACACACAGGAGGGCACAAACACCTAGTGCATTGCCACCATTAAAGTTTAATCAATCCAAAAGACAATTATTTACTCACAAAGATAGAAAGGAACAAGTATTTTAAATGTCAACTCCAGCCGTAAGGTGATGGCGTCTGACTATATATGACATAGTTGGAAGACGAATGCATTTCGGGGGACGTGCCCCCTTGTTCAGAGCTCAGCCTTCCAACTGTGTCATACGTGATCTTTTGAATTTGATAAACTTTAATAATGGTAATGCACTAGGCGTTTACTCACTCCTGTGTGTTTTTTTTATAGCTGAATGGTTAGATAGGATGCCAAATTTTATATACTTATTCAATGATTTACCACTGAGTCCCACCACAGAACTGATTTTCAAATGTCACAGCATCACTGGAGCTGTTGTTTGTAGCAACTAATTACATTCTGATATTTAAAAGAAACAGTTGGGTTGTTGTTGCCTGTCCCCAGTAGCTCCGTGATTGCACCAGTCTTCTTAAGGGCTATTAAAACATTACACCCAAAAGCAAATAAAAAACAGTATGTTTGCAGGTGCTCTTGGGAAAAATGTCTTGAACTTGTATTGTGTTTGAGATGTACCATGCATTTAGGCTGCATTTCCATTAAAATTTATGGAATGATAAATGCAGTTGAAACGCAGTAGTATAAGGGCATGCTGGATTTACAAAAAATGTAATACAGTGCCTTTGAACACCACTCTCTCTGTACTATTGAATTTTAACGCTGCATCCCATATTCTTTAAAAATGTTTCAAACATACCTGGCAGAAGCAAACCATCCATTCATATTAAATGGGTCACTGTGTGCATATAAGGAGCATATACAGTATGTATTAGGTGGCACCATTAGTTCCCCAGAGAATTAAAAAATGCAGCAGGCTGTAATAAAATGGAGATTATTTAACTCATATTTTTAAATATTTTTGTAGGATTATTGGGACGTATTGCTGTAAAAAATTAGGAATGCCGGAGTTTGACATAGCAAGAAATGTGCTGGATTTGATCTATGCCCAGACATTGGCATGGTATGTATGTGTGTGGCACATCTTAGTGCTATCTGCAGAATACTGATTATTTAAACAAGGTTTAGATGGATCGATACCTCAACAAGAAGGGTAAATGGGGAAACATCTGCTAGTTAGCAGTCATGGAACCTGCTGGGGTACACCATGTACCACACTCAGCATATATGAAGACTGAAGAGCTTATCCATTGTTGAGTTATTCCTATTTTCTTTTAAGGGATAATCGGGAAAGTAACACAGAGATTTTTCTAACAAATTCAAAAATGTCTTTGGAAAAAAACAAGCATTTTCAACATGGAAGTGTTTTTTTATTACTTGACCAGAAAGTATTCCTAATGGTCTAATCCTCACTTGAGTGTCATCGTGGGCTGTTGTTTCCAGTGCAATTGCCCCAAACCCCCTGCCAGAGGGGGCCCAGATGTGTAATAATTAAAAAGTTAGTTTTATTATTTAAAAAATTGCCAAATGTGTCTGGTTGTTAGGATATGGAACAGTTCAGCCTGACTTCAGAGGCAAAGAAAGGGATGAGGGCTTCTGGCAAATATTTTACATTTCATTTTCTCATACAATTTTATTATTCAAGATGTATGTTTTAGCATGACATTTATTGTTTTGTTTACGAGAGACAAGTGAGTGGGACAAGGGAAATGTTTGAAAAATGATGGAAAGCACCAGGCAGCCGTCCCATTCTCATTGTGTGGTGGTAGAGTTAATGACCACCATCAATATATCACACTGAAAAACATGACAGAGAAGCTCACTCCCGCTTGACCTTGTTTTGGTCAAGGGGCGAGTCTGACACTCCACAATCTCGATAGGAAAAACGTTGTTAGCAAGTTTCACCCAAAAAGACAAGATTTCTGGCTCAGCCAGAATTCAGCCAGAATGAAATCGCAGATTATCAGACGAGAACTTCAGGGAGTAGAGGACCTTCCTTCCTTACGCGTCTTGGCAAGGACCTAACTTGGAACCTAACTTGTATATGTTTTAGAACAAATGTGGTTTATCCTTCATTTCAGTTCACTTTTTTATTTGTCATATAATTTAATTTATGTAATTTATGTAATTTATGTTGCGGGGCCCCCCAAAGGTCTAACTCTGGCACTGTTTGCATCAAGACTTTTTATTGCCAGATTTGTGAGATTGACCAATACATTTTTGGGCATAATTCAAAGCAATGTGCCAGTTGCTGTAGGCAAAACTAAATAAAAAACAAGAAATAAACAATATATGGGACAATTAAGGTTGTAGAACAGAAACACACACAGATTAATAGTGCCGCTCAAAAATGGCCTCTCCTGCACATGGACAACATGGGTGCCGGTATTCTAGCAGAATACCACTACCTATCAGATTCTGCAACCGAAAGTGATGTTCGGACGAGAACAACTTACTGGCAGGCGCCATGCGTTCCAACATGACCGCTATGCATTCCTATAGGTTTTCTAATGTGACAAAACACAAAGCAGTGGCAGACATCTTCTTACACCCACGCAAGTCTTGAATTTTACATTTATTTTAGCAGTAAACTCACCTTTTTTACATAGAGACCTGTGTTCCTATATAGAAGGATCACAGGCGCTCTGTGATCATTTCAGAGAGAAGAAGGTCAGCGGTGTTTACAAGAGCTGATCGTCCTTCACTCTCAGCGGGGAGAGATAGCGGGTGCCCCGGTGGCAATTGCGGCCGCTGGCCCCGTGCATTGTCATCCCCGCTGCCTAGTGGCATAGATGTAGAGCTACATAATTTCGTGCAGCCGAGCCAGCCTGCTGCAGTAAAACTGTGGCGGGTGGTCAGCAAGTGGTTAAGGAAGGTTGGTTTTGGGTTAGAGACATCACTTTATGCAATCGATTCACTGATTATTAACAGCTTCAATACAGGGCACCTTTACCCCCTTCCTGCCCAGGCCAATTTTCAGCTTTTAGCACTGTTGCACCTTGAAAGACGATTGCGCGGTTATGCAACACTGTACCCAAAAAAATGTGTTATTTTTTTTCACACAAATAGAGCTTTTTGTGGTGATATTTAATCACCACAGGGTTTTTAATTTTTTTTTGCTAAAGAGACACTGGTGACAGTATGTAAAAAAAATATATATATATATTATTTTTTTTAACTTTGTGTGACCAGATCATACATAGTTACCATAGTAACACTGTACTATTCAGGGGAAGTGTTTAGGATATTTATTATTTATACATTATGTTTGTTTATACCAGTGAATTTCACTGGTATAAACAACCATTTTTACTGAATGAAACAAATTTGTTCATTGTGTTTTGTTGTGATTAGCTACAGTTAATCACATGGTACAGATGGGCTGTGATTGGCCCTGTCTTTACCATGTGATCAATGAGACCAATCACAGCTAGCAACACAATTGTACACAATGGATGGTATGAAGGGAATCCATCCATTGTTTACAATTTGTCATGTGATTGGTCACAGTGATCACATGGTACCGGCAGCGGGCCAGTACAGTGATCAGTCAGACAGAACATGCCACGTCATATGACGTCCACCTGGATCGACGAAAGTCCCGCCCAGACGCCATTTTGTTATAGACTAGGCAAGAACTGGTTAAAAACACTGCAAGAGGAGCTGATGGAGTACTGCTGATATGTTTTCCCATTTACAATTAAGGTGGTGTTTTAAAACCATTTTAAACTTTTTGTATACTTGCAGCAGAGGACTCTGAAGGAACAGCCTGGGTGGCATGCACTGTGACGTCGTCAGCTGCATGTGCAGTAAATATCTCCTAAACAGTGCATATTTAGGAGATATTTACAGTACCTATAGGTAAGCCTTATTATAGGTTTACCTATAGGTAAAAGTCAGAGATGGGATTTTACTCCCACTTAATGTTTTTTTTTCCATATCCACAAAACACAGTGCAACAAAGTTAACAAGTTAAATACATGCCAAAAATGTGTCCTCTCAGAAAAATCAACAAGACATAACCTGCCACAATAGCAAAAGGCAGATTTCAAAGCGAAAATAAATACAAGAAATAAAGTTTTCCAAATATACAGTTGTAAGCTGATCTTAAAAAAATCAGTGGTAAATAGAGGCAAGAATTAGCAATGTATTATTTTCAAGCTATGCCCCTGAAAAAGCCTTAGGGTCCTTTCACACGGTCCGCTGTGCGGTGCGGACCGTTCTCTGCTCAGTGGGGATCGATCCGCCAATCCCCACTGAGCAGACGGATGACAGCCCCATCTCCCCGCACTGTGTGCGGAGAGGGAGGAGTCAGAGCCCCGCTGCTCTCTATGGGGGAATCGGATGAGAGCGGACCGCCTGTCCGCTCTCACTCGATCCAATCTCCTGGACGGATGGAAAATAGGATTTCCATCCGTCCGGATTTCACGGACAGAATCGGATGCGGATGGCAGCGGATGTCAGCGGACATGGAGGATCCGATCAGATCCTCCTAAAAAACTGACAGGCGGATCTGATCGGATCGTTCGTGTGAAAGTATAACTAAAGACAAAACTTTTTTTTTTTAGTTTTGGATAGAGGAGAGATGGATTAGAACGATTGCCAAGTTTTAATGCTGTCTGTGCCCCTGTTAAAGCGGAGTTCCACCCATTTTTAATAGGTTGGAATACATAGATCTATGTAATCCCCTTTAAAACGGCTTTTACCAATGGAAACTTTTTTTTTTTTTGCTAGTAAATACCTTAATTTCGGCTTTATTCCTCCTCTCCTCACTTCCTGGTCCGATCGGCGATGACGTCATTCGGCGATCCGCAGTGTCTGCTGGGATGTATTCAATTCCAGAAATCTCGCAGTAGCTGTATCTGTACTGAGCCGTGATCGCTCCCCGCTGAGAGAGAAGAACGGTCAGCTGTTGTAAGCACAGCTGACCGTTCTTCTTACTGAAATGGTCATAGAGCTCATGTGATCCTTCAAAAGTGTAAAAAATGTCAGTTAGGGGTCGGATCTGTCTGCCACAATGTAGCAGTCCCACAAAAAATTGCAGATTGCCGCCATTACTAGTAAAAAAAAAAAAACAATAAAAATGACATAAATCTTTCCCGTAGTTAGTAGACGCGATAGCTTTTGCGTAAACCAATCAAAATACGATTATTGCGATTTTTTTTTTTTTTACCAAAAATATGTAGCAGAAAAGAAATTGGCCTAAAATGTTAAAAATTTTTGATTTTTACTTTTTTTTTTTTTGAGAATGTTATATAGCAGAATGTGAAAAATATTGTTGTTTTTTTTTCAAAATTGTCGCTCTTTTTTTGTTTATAGCGCAAAAAATAAAAATCGCACAGGTGATCAAATACCACCAAAAGAAAGCTTTGTGGGAAAAAAAGGACATCAATTTTTTTTGGGTACAGCATCGGACGACTGCGCAATTGTCCGTTAAAGTAACGCTGTGCTGAATCGCAAAATAGGGCCTGATCATTAAGGGGGCAAATCCTTCTGGTCTTAAAGTGGTTAATACAGTAATCAGTGCTAAATAATATGCACTGTTACTGTATAATTTACACTGGCAGGGAAAGGGTTAACACTAGGGGTGATCAAGGGGTTAAATGTTTTCCTTATTGTGCTTACTAACTGTGTGGGGGGGATGGACAGAGGCAGAGAGAGATCGGAGATTCAGCTTAGCTGAATCACACGATCTTTCCCTGACTCTCTGACAGAAGAGCCGCCTGCTTTGTTTACATGAGCAGGCGGTACTTCTGTCATTCTAGCTGAAGATTGCGGGAGGCTGGCGGCGATGGGGCCTGTGCCTCTTGCGGTCTGGTTCTAGCTATGTCTAATCCGCATGCACATAATCGCATAGATCTATGTGATTATGCGCAGCCGAGCCGCCCTGCTGCAGTAGATCTGCGTGGGGCGTTCAGCAAGTGGTTAAGTCTCAATTCACACTAATGCACGCTGGAAATGCGCACATTCCTGATATGCAAGAGACATGTGGTGCTGTTTAGCAGACACACAGGCGTAATAATAATTCTTAATGGCACCCCTACACATTGGCAAAATGCCTGTATTTTTGCATGTAAAACCACATGGTGTCATAGCACCATGCAATTCTGTGCATTGCAATTTTTAAAAAGGTTCTTGGACTTGGACAAGTTTTTGTGGGTAAGGCAGCCCTTTGCAATAAACTTGAATGCAGCCCACACAAGTGCACACCAGACCTTAGACCAGATGTAGGTGTGGCTAGGGAAATGCATTGAAATATTTGGAATGAACACTAAGGCCCCTTTCACACATACGGTCCGTTCAGTTCATCAGTTCAGTCACGTCAAAATGTATCCGTTTTCCATCCATTTTTCATCCGTTTTTTGTCTGTTTTCATCTATACATCCACTACCAATGCAAAAACGGATGAAAAACGGACCGTTTGTCCGTGTACCTCCATTTTTCCTCCGATCCGTTTTTTTGACGGATGAAATATAGGGCATTCATCAGTTCCAAAAAACGGACATTGACGGAAGCGGCTGAAAACGGATGTTAACGGATGATCATCCGTTGTCATCCGTTTTTACATAGAGATGCATTGATGTCCGTTCTTCATCCCTCAACCTTACGTGTGAAAGGGGCCTAAGGGGTTTGTTTACTAAAGGCAAATAGACCGTTCACTTTGCAAAGGGAAGTTGCATTTTGGAAGGGAATTTTCCCCAGAGAATAGTGAGTGAAGTGAATTTCTGCTGACTTTCATCAACCAATAGTGTGCAAGCAAAAAAAAAAAAAATGTTTTTTTTTAATTATTTTTTCCCTTTAACAGGATTGGTTATTCTTTGCAAAGTGAAATTTCACCTCATTCACTGGGTAAACCACATCACTCTGGGTAAAATTATCTTCCTGTCCACACAAGGTGGTACAGTTTATCAATAAAAACAGGAAATGCTAAGTGCAGTGGTTCCTGAATGATGTGTAGCAGCACCACTCATCACAGTGCAAACATGACATATGCTTAGCTCCCTTGACATCAGAAGGCATACCCCAGGTATCCTGTCCACTTATATAGGCAAAAATCATGTTCTATCATTGTATATAGTCCCCAGTACATTACCACAATTCAGAGATTTTCAGCAATTATGGCAGTCTGGGTATTGTCACAAATTATTTGTAATCCATACAGCACATCTCAGGCCCTCTATTATTCCTGTTTTACTTTATGGAATTAGCTAGCTAAGGCAGCGATATTCCAATGTTTAGGTGTCATTTGTTTTTTTACAATGCTTCTAGTTTATACTGCATGCCCTAGTATATGGTAACTATAATAGCTTATAAAAAAAGAAGGGGTGCAGCACTAAATAAAATACATAAATAAATAAGAGTCCATGAGGTTAAAAGAAACTTTGTGGGGACAGATGGAGGATCCTCTGTGGTTCAATGAAAAAAGCCTTCGCCAACACCCGATCACACAGCTGCTTACCAGATATTGTAGATCCCCACTACAGAGTTCTACATAAGCGAGATGGTAACAGCGTTAAACCACAGATATGGACTCTCCCAGTGTCTATATGTGGTTTAACCCTGGTGATGGTGAATGCACCGACAAGAAACAATGCGGTACTTGACCTACTGATTACCAACAATACAGACCTGCTCACGGATATAGAAATACGGGACAACTTAGGGAACAGTGACCATAGGTCAATTGGTTTCAGTATTAATTACAGTAATAGGAAACACAAGGGTAATGTAAGGACACTGAATTTCAAAAGAGCCAATTTCCCAAAACTGCGCTCGCTGCTAGGAAATATCAAATGGGATAGAACCCTGGGAACAAAGAACACGGAGGAAAAATGGGAGTGCTTCAAGAGCATACTTAACAAGGGGATTGGCCAGTGCATTCCAAAGGGAAATAAATTTAAAAGAGCAAAACTTAACCCTGGGTGGCTAAACTCCAACATAAAAATGAATATTAGCGCTAAAAAAAAGGCCTTCAAAAAATACAAGACTGAGGGGTCAGTGGCAGCATTTAAGCATTACAAAGAGTGTAATAAGAAATGTAAAGATGAAATCAGGGCGGCTAAAATAGAACACAAGAGACATATAGCGGAGGAGAGTAAAAAGAACCCCAAGAAGTTCTTTAAGTATATAAACAGTAGGAAAGCGAGGCCAGAACACATTGGCCCCATAAAAGATGATAAAGGAAAAATGGCCACTGAGGACAGAGAAAAGGCGGAAGTGTTAAATAATTTCTTCTCTTCAGTCTTCACAAAAGAATCGGGGTGCTACACTAACCCAGCTTGTAAGGCCGAACTAAATAATACACCTCAGGAAGTGCCGCCATGGCTAACAGAAGATAGACTTAGAGCTAAACTAGAGAAACTTAACATAAATAAATCCCCGGGACCGGATGGCTTGCACCCGAGGGTTCTCAATGAGCTCAGCCAGGTGATTGCCAGACCATTATTCTTGATCTTTAAGGATAGTTTACAGACGGGTATGGTGCCAGCTGATTGGAAAAAAGCCAACGTGGTACCGATATTTAAAAAGGGGCTGAGATATATCCCGGGTAACTATAGGCCGGTCAGCCTAACATCAGTAGTCTGCAAAATTTTGGAGGGGATGTTAAGGGACCACATACAAGACTTTAGTAATGAAAACGGTATTATAAGTAGTAATCAGCATGGATTCATGAAAAATCGTTTGTGCCAAACCAATCTATCAACCTTCTACGATGAAGTGAGCTGCCATCTAGATAAAGGTAAGCCGGTGGATGTGGTTTATCTGGACTTTGCAAAGGGCTTTGACACCGTTCCCCACAAACGCTTACTGTACAAACTAAGGAAGGTAGGTATGGACCAGAAGGTGAGTACCTGGATAGAGAACTGGCTCCAGGGGAGAGTCCAGAGGGTGGTGATTAATGGGGAGTACTCGGATTGGGCGGGGGTGGAAAGTGGGGTCCCCCAGGGTTCTGTCCTGGGACCAATCCTGTTTAATTTATTCATAAATGATCTAGAGGAGGGGATATCGAGTACAATCTCAGTATTTGCAGATGATACTAAACTAGGCATGCCAATATCTTCTATGCAGGATGTGGAAACCTTGCAAGTGGACCTGAACAAAATAACGGGATGGGCAACTACATGGCAGATGAGGTTTAATGTTGAAAAATGTAAAGTAATGCACTTGGGGGCCAGAAACCTGAAAGCAAGCTACTCACTAGGGGGGGAACCTCTGGGTGAGTCTAGGATGGAAAAGGACTTGGGGGTACTGGTAGACAACAAGCTTGGCAGTGGCATGCAATGCCAAGCCGCCGCAAGCAAAGCCAACAGAATACTGGGATGTATAAAAAAGGGGATTCACTCCAGAAATAAAGAGATTATTCTCCCTCTCTACAAGACTCTGGTCCGGCCACATCTGGAGTATGCTGTCCAGTTCTGGGCACCGGTCCTCAGGAAGGATGTGCTGGAACTGGAAAGAGTCCAGAGAAGGGCAACAAAACTAATTAGGGGAATGGAGGACATCAGCTATGAGGAAAGACTACAAGCACTAAACCTATTCTCTCTGGAGAAGAGACGCTTGAGAGGGGATATGATATCAATGTACAAATACTGTACTGATGACCCGAGCATAAGGAACAAACTATTCAGTGAAAGGAGATACAATAAGACACGTGGCCACTCACAAAAACTAGAGGAAAGGCGGTTTAACCTTAAAGTGCGTAAGGGGTTCTTCACTGTAAGAGCGGTAAGGATGTGGAATTCTCTTCCACAAGCAGTTGTATCAGCAGGGAGCATTGATAGTTTCAAAAAACTATTAGATGGACACCTTAAAGACCAAAACATACAGGGGTATACAATGTACGGTTAAAAGCAAACACACACACACATCATAGGTTGAACTGGATGGACTGATGTCTTTTTTCAACCTCACTAACTATGTAACTATGTAACTATGTGATCGGGTGTTGGTGAAGGCTTTTTTCATTGAACCCCAGAGGATACTCCATCTGTCCCCACAAAGTTTCTTTTAACCTCATGGACTCTTATTTATTTATGTATTTTATTTAGCGCTGTGCCCCTTCTTTTTTTTTTAATAATTTCTGTTGTTGATTAGCAATATTGTGTCAGCTGCTTTTTTTGCATTATTTAGTTTATTTGCTAAGTGCAGCAATTCTTATAAAAATGATAATAGTTTATAAACTGCATTGACCCAGCACTTGCTACCACTGTAGACCAATAAAGTTTATGAAAATGATGGGGCAGAATACAACTTCTAGTAAATGTATGTTTTTTCCATTATTTTGCAGGATTGGTATTTTCTTCTCCCCCTTGCTACCACTAATACAGATGATCAAACTTTTCATTATATTTTATGTAAAAAGGGTAAGTTCTCTTTCAAGAATGAGTAATATACTCCTGGTGGATAAAAAAGATAAAAATGAATTCCGTTCTGTTCTCATTAATATATCATTAAATAGATTTATTAAATGCAAGCAGTGTAAGCACCCTGATTTTAAACCGTATCTGCTCCTGCAATTCACTATAGAGAAGAGCCCATACTGGGAGATGGAGAAGCAACAAAAGGAGCAAGTTGGTTGCGCTGCAACGCTCATGTACTAACAAGAAACATGCTGATAGTAGGATAGATAGAGCAGAGACTCAGGCAGATGAGGTTATGCTGCTTCTCTTTTCACTGTACAGTCACAATCTGGGAGAAGGACAATACCCCAAGCAGGGACATATGTACAGGGGTCGCCATTGTGACCCAGCCCCTGAGGCCCCCTTGTATGCCTGGATAGCAGGACAGTGGTATGTAGAGGAGCAGATCACTCCATGTAGCCGCTGAATGACCACTTTTCCTCCTCTCCTTCCTGCAGACATTTAGCGGCTGCTGGAGGAAAATGGAGGGCATAGTTTCTCCACATAAACCAAAAAGTAGTGTTGCGCTAGTCATGTGGACACATAGTGTAAAAAACTCAAAATCAGTGTCCATACATGTTCCAATGTCTATACAATCAATCAAATAAATGGTGAATCCACGTGTCCAAAAGAATCTTGTGTAAAACTTAATTAGTGCTTTCGTGATTAGTGCAATCCCACCACCGGGTGAATTGGTCTCTCACCTCCACTATAGACCCACTGCTGGGTCAATCACAGCGTTGTATATACACAGGGACCTTCAGATAGTAAAGGCTATGGATAGCCTATCACCTCCAGAGGGATTCTCACCGATAGACATAAAAGGGGGACAAAGGAAGAGATCTAGTGCTCTCTGTATGGTTGCAGTAAACCGCTTTATTGAGTAAAAGAATGGTACTCACAAAGGTGGCGCTTCCAAAGCGCATAGCAATCAGCATAAACGGTATCTAGGAAGAGACAGCTTCCAGCACGCAGGCTCTGTCCCCTATACGCGTGACGTCGAAGCCCAACCACAGGCGTTGACTTCCTCAGTAGGGGTAATTAGGTGAGGAAATCACTTGAAATTGGATTTTCTCATGGTGCAGAGCCCCTATGGCCAAGTTCAACGGAGCAGTCTCATGAATCACATGGGCAGGCTATAAAGGTCTCCCATCAATAGCCTCAATGGCAAGTGGAGTGGCACGAAGCTGCAGCGGAATCGTTTCCTTAGACACAAAGGCACTATCTCTAAACAGGCCTGAAGCCCCAGAATCGATTAGAGCCTGTGTATCGATGGACGACTCAGACGAACAAAGGGTAACTGGAACTAGAGGCTTATCCTTCAGGTAAGCTGGAGGCACTAAAAAGCCACCTAAGGTCTGTCCCCTACAGGACCTCAGGTGCAGGGTTCCCCCCCCCCCCCGGACGGGTAGGACAAGACTTCAAAAAGTGACCTGCCTGGCACAATCTCTCCCTCCTCCTAAAGGCCCGCTCTTAAGCAGAGAGACATGTGAAACCCAACTGCATGGGCTCTACTTAACTGGTGGAGTCCGTACCAGGAGGCATGGAAAGTGAGGGAGGCATGGGTGGGAATGCAAACCTCAAAACCAAACGTACAGGAGGCTTTGGCAAGTGCTCCTTAAAGGAAGGTCTCTCTCGGAGTCTAGTGTCAATGAGAATGGCAAACTGATCCATGTGGTGATCGTGCTTATTCAATCCTGGAAAAAATATTACCACTATGTGGGTTAACTGCATTTTCTGAATTCATGGCCTTCACTTAATGTCAAGAACCATGAATCAGACTGAGAAAGGAAATGCAGTTAAAATCACACCTTTAATGTAATAGTAAAAATAGTACAGATCAGGAACGTAGTCAAAACATAAGCAAGGGTTAAGAAGCCAAAATGGGAAATCAGACAAGCCAGTGATCATGGGGCCAGGAATCAGCGTAGTCGAAAGCAGAAGGTCAGGATCCGGAACCAGAAGGGAAGTCAGCCAGGCAAAGTCTTTAATAGAAACACAGCAGAGAAACTCCAGATATGTTGACAAGGTGAAGGCAGGAAATGAATGAACAAGGCAGCCTAAATAGCCAGAAAAAGCTGGCTGTAGGTGGGTGTGACGAGCAGATAATGATAGCCAGGTGAGCCACTGAGGAAACAATGAGTGCAGACAATTATTCAACATCTTAGCAGCCTGAGCACAGAGAAGAGAGCTGCTGCGAGCCCAGCCTTGACACACAGCCTTCACGTGATCGGGAGGGCCAATCACAGCGCCCATATCCTGATTCCCTCTTGGCTGTGTCCTGTGATTACAGCCATCACAGGATCATGCCACTGCGGGTGCATCCACTCAAAACGATGAAGCTCCTACCTGACCATTTATTTACATTAACCGGGTGGAAAGCAGTTAAAATAAATGAAACATTAAGAGGGAGAAGACCCTATTATAACGACTGCAACAGGTGAACTGGCATAGAAAGGCCAGGTGTAATGATCCTGCCACAGGAGCTTCTGAGAGATACAGTATTAGAAACAAGCCATCATCTGCTTCTCAAAACAGAAATATGTGTTATTAATGTGCCATCAAACCCAGACTATCAAAAACGCTATTTGCATGCTGTAAACCGGATTGTTCATACTCACAAAGCCACTAAAGCATTTGTTTTGCATAGAGTGAAATATACCTGATCGATCCTGCCTTCAGCTGTTTCTCCCTTCTCTGTGTCCCCACTCCAAGTTGAGATTGTGTAGACCAGCTGGTGTCCTCTACAGAGTATGCCCTTCTATTGCTAAACAGTACAGGGGCAGGATATAGTATGCTGATTGATTCAATTCACTAAGGATCTCACAAAAATGCTTTGCTTTAGTATAAATCAGTATCAAATATATAGTATTTTAAAAGTATCTTACATAATTATTGGCGGTGGTGGAGGTGTGGCACACTGGTGGTGGCGGTGTGGAACACTGGTGGTGGCGGTGTGGAACACTGGTGGTGGTGGTGTGGCACACTGGTGGTGGTGTGGCACACTGGTGGTGGCGGTGTGGCACAATAGTGGTGGTGTGGCACACTGGTGGTGGCGGTGTGGCACGCTGGTGGTGTGGCACACTGGTGGTGGCGGTGTGGCACGCTGGTGGTGTGGCACACTGGTGGTGGCGGTGTGGCACACTGCTGGTGGTGTGGCACACTGGTGGTGGTGGTGTGGCACACTGGTGGTGGCGGTGTGTAACACTGGTGGTGGCGGTGTGTAACACTGGTGGTGGCGGTGTGGAACACTGGTGGTGGCGGTGTGGCACACTGGTGGTGGCGGTGTGGAACACTGGTGGTGTGGCATGCTGCTGGTGGCGGTGTGGCACACAAGTGGTGGTGTGGTGGCTGGTGGGTGGTGGCTGGTGGGGGTCTGAGTCCTGACTCCTGACTGTCTGTGACTGACTGTGAGTTATTTTTTTTTTTTTTGGTACCTGCTGTGCTGGGTTTGCTGGTGGTGGTGTGGCCTCTGGCCTGGCAGGCACACTGTTGTCCGGGTCCCTCTGGCTCCGTCGTCCTGCAGGCCTCAGGCCTGCCTGTCTGTGCCTCTCTCCTCTTCTGGGCTGGCTGTGTGCGTTGGACCGTTGGTGGACTGGTGGTGGTGGACTTACTGCTGCCCAGTGCACTGCCCTGTGGTGGTGGTGGAGTCTCCTGGACCTGGACTATATCGTTTTGAAATTGTAAGTAAAGTAACTGCCTTGTTTTATATATATTTTGCTAGTCTGGCAAAAGTAAGTCACAGTGAAGTATTATATACTAGTGTGGGTGGCACTGTCTGGCACTGTGGGCGGCAATGGCTGGGTCGGATCACCGACTCGCCGCCCGGACTCTATGCCCTCTCCTGGCGCGCTGTGCTGCTGCTGCTGTCCCTGTCCGACTCCTGGCGCCGCGTGACTCACTCGACTGAGTCTCCTACTCTTCTCTCTCCAGTACCACGGACAGCGGTCATAGAGGAGAGGGGGAATACAATTACATCTACTGCCATCTAGTGGCAGTAGATGTAATTGCAGTAACGCAGCCGAAAGTAGCGGCAACGGCGTTACAGGGAGAGGACGAGTAATCCGATAGATTACTCGTTACCCTGAAAAGTAACTGCGTTAAGTAACGCCGTTTACTTAAACGCAGTTACTACCAACACTGCCGACGACCGATCTGCCGATTTTCGGCTTGTTAGTATGGTGCTTCCGACAACCGACTCCGACTTTTCGACCGAACAAATCCTGATGTGCAGGCTATATAATTTTTGTTGACCGTCAAAACACATCCGATTTTCGTCTTATTAGTACAGATTTTGATGGGGAAAAATCTTATGAGCAAGACTAGGCATGCTCAGAGATGAAAGAACACATAGAAAGCAATCCAACACATGACATCACTTCTGAAGTAGAGCACATTCCAACCAACAGACACGCACTCTGGACAAAAGACGGACGACCGGTCGGCGGAAATTCGTTGCGTGTGTATGAGGCTTTAGATTAACCAAAGCCATATAATATGAGGTCAGACCTAAACACTTTCAATTTGTATGCAATCAGGAAGGCCCTTGCACTACATAGTTGAAGGTAAATCTAAAGGAAATGTAACAACAAAAGTTGTATAGTGTGTATCCAGCTTAAGACTGGGAAGTATATGTGTGTGTAAAGCCAGGTGACCCAATACTTTTGACAATATAGTGTATATATGATTTATGGTAAGGAATTATGGCAATTAACGCTTCACTGTTTAGTATCACTTTAATATTTTCTCTGTACTTAGGTGAGCCTTATGATGAACTGTACTCCTCCTCGAAGGGCCTGGAGAGCCTCCCAGATGACCACTTTCTTCATATTTCTCCTTTTTTTCCCATCTTTTGCTGGAGTCCTCTGTGTCATTGGTGTTACTGTATGGAGGTAAGCCTACAGACTAAAATAAAATGATCTATGTGGGAAATTATGATGAAAATTAAATGATCATTATAAAGGGTGTTACAATTTACCAACAAATTAATTCTATTTTTAAACTTCCTATTGCAAGAAAAATGCTGGGAATTATGTTAGCTAAAAAAAAAATGAAAAAAAAAATAAATATTCATCACCTGCCTTTCTCCATATATTTTTAAAGTCAACTTTAGGAACAGTTGTGAATGATCTTCCTTATAAGTGCTTTTAGAAATCCCAGCTGCACCTAGACATTTTCAATGTTGCACTAGGCACAGTGTTTACATTTTACAACGAATTTAAGGATTCTTCAATAAACTTTTTATGACTTTGTAGGCCATATTTTTACTTACATTAAAGTGTATGTAAACCAAGGATTTATTTTTCACTTTGTTTCACTACATAGTAACATAGTTAGTGAGGTTGAAAAAAGACATCAGTCCATCCAGTTCAACCTATGATGTGTGTGTGTGTTTGCTGTTAACAGTACATTGTATACCCCTTTATGTTGTGGTCTTTAAGGTGCCCATCTAATCGTTTTTTGAAACTATCGAAGCTCCCTGCTGATACGACTGCTTGTGGAAGAGAATTCCACATCCTGACAGTAAAGAACACCTTACGTAGTTTAAGGTTAAACCATTTTTCCTCTAGTTTTAGTGAGTGGCCACATGTCTTATTGTATTCCATTTCTCTGAAAGGTTTGTTCCTTATGCTAGGGTCGCCAGTACAGTATTTGTACATTGATATCATATCCCCTCTCAAGCGTCTCCTCTCCAGAGAGAATAAGTTCAATGCTTGTAGTCTTTCCTCATAGCTGATGTCCTCCATTCCCCTAATTATTTTTGTTGCCCATCTCTGGACTCTCTCCAGTTCCAGAGCCTCCTTTCTGAGGACCGGTGCCCAGAACTGGACGACGTACTCCAGATGTGGCCGGACCAGAGTCTTGTAAAGTGGGAGAATAATCTCTTTATTTCTGGAGTGAAATAACTGACTACGTGCCTCATCAGTTTTCTTAATCAAGTTGTACTATGTGTATCTGTTGCAAAGATTCATACCTGGAGATCCTGCAAGTAACAGAAACTCATGTTCCAGCCTGACAACTCTAAGCCACTGCATTGCAACTCTTAGCCGTCTGTGTGCAATACTTCAGTTGGCCGTTGGGCTGCTAACTAAGCTCACTAATTAAAGCTGGACCTAGACAGTTCGAATCTTGGCCAGTTCAGCAGGAACCAGCCGAGATTTGAATGGTGTATGACCAGGGTGATTGTACTCAAGTCAATCTATTAATCGACTCGGGTACAACTAGCATGTCAGATATTTGCATGCGATTGTTCTATAGCCACTATCAATAATCACTGTGCTCTCCGGGAAGGCATTGACATATGAGTACAAGTGCGGAGTGCCCTCAATGGAGGACAACTAAGGAGGTGACCAGACCTGTGGAAACTGAGATTGATGTCCACATAAACTTGGTGCGAACACTTTTTTTTGCTGCTAATCATCTGGCAGCACATCCTTGTGGTGAGCGTGCATTCTGTTTGTTTGATGAAAGGAGATTTTCATTGGCTTTCAGTGCTATACTTCATCACAGTGGTGGATGTGAATCATTAATTTGCACATTTGGGCTGTCACATGTATAATGGGACTTTCTTTTGAATATTATACAATATAATTTATATGTACCAAAATGCTGCAATTAGTGTTTTATATTACTCCTACTGACCACCAATGTAGGTGTAACTTCCTACTGAACCCTGCTCAATTGATCATAGCAAACATTCCCTGACACTTAATAATTCCTCTGAGATTAAAATTTTGAGAAAGGCTGGTTAGGGTATGTTTTCCAATTGCATAGTTTTTGGAACCTTTCAGATTCCCAAATATAGTTTCACTGGCAAATAAAGCTCTTATGTCACGTACCTGGTCCTGAAGCCGAAATGCTGAGAGGGCTCTCCTTGCGGCTGAGTGCTCGGTGTCCCTGAAGGTGGTAAAAGTAAGGACAAAGCCCAAAGTTGCAGGGATTGCCAGCTGTGCCCCAGATGAGGGTTGGTGGTAGGGAGGTGAGCACTAGGAGCAGGGAGTGCTGAAGATGGTGCAGACTGCACACCGCTGCAAGCAGGTTGTAATGGAGAGTGCAGCAGGCAGGATCAACAGGCAAGTACTGAAGGTAGGTACTGCAGGCAGGATACAGCAGATGGGCACCCAGACGGATCACAGCAGACAAGGCACAGCAGAAGGCGTAGTCCGGGACGGAAGCAGAGGTCAGTAAGCCAGTGGTCAGCAGATCAGATAGCAGAGTCGTGGTAAGGCAAGCCGGGGTCATACACAGGGCAGAAGACGAGTGAACTATCCGAGGTCAGAGCTGGGAACAAGACAGGGGGAATCCAAGAGCAAGCCGGGTTGACAACAGGTGATCAGAAGCAGCAGCAAACACAGAAACAGGAAGCAGAAGACCAGTCAGCAATGTACATGAGCCACAATCATCCTTTTAATGGACAGAGGGTGCCGGGATCTGACATCCATTGTGATTGCCAGCGTGCACACTTCTTCACCATGGCAAATGTGTGTTCGCAATATTTGTGCGCGTATTCATGCGGGCGTGGCAATATTGATAATTGGCTAATGTGTCAGGTCTGTGAGCTACTATGCTACAGTTAGTGCATACATATTCGCCAGCACACCATGGATCTTGCAAAAGCAGTCCAAAAGCTTTATTGGAAAAAAGATCACATGAAAAAACAGTGCAACGTTTCGGAGCCACACAGGACCCCTTCATCAGGCTAGTTCCTTGACATCCTACTTCCGTTCATTTGTTGTAGACTATGATCCAGGATTCCCTTATTTTAATTACAGCAATGTCCCCTAATTCCACTTCTAAGGGGTCCTATAGTACAGGCTATGTATAAAATGCCAAAGGTTAGGTCAGACCATAAACCACTAGAGTTGAGCGGACACCTGGATGTCCGTGTTCGGCGGGTTCGGCCGAACTTGAAAAAAAAGTCCGGGTCCGTGTCCCGGACTTTTTCCGAACTTTACCCGGACACCGAACCCCATTGAAGTCAATGGGGACCCAAACTTTCAGGCACTAAAATGGCTCTGAAACACCAATGGAAAGGGCTAGAGTGCTGCAAATGGCAGCAAAACGTAGTTAAGAGCATGGCAAGTGCTCTGCAAACAAATGTGGATAGGGAAATAACCTAAAACAACAAAAAAAAACAGAAAAATAAAACAATTTTCTTCATCTGTGAAGGACGAGGCCCATATGGAGTAGGAGGGAGGTTGAGGTGGCGGAGGATGTGGCGGTGTAGGTGGAAGCAGCGGTGGAGGGGGACGAGGTAGCCAACACTGCTTTTTTTCAGTCATTTTAAATTAGGGTACACCCCAAAAGAGTGAGAAAGATCAAAAATATAACAATGGCTGGGTAAGGTCGGTATCCATCTCTATTCTACACAAGGTACGGAAAAGTCCTGTGGGATCCATGCCTGGTTCATTTTAATGAACGTGAGCTTGTCCACATTGTCTCTGGACAGGCGGCTGCGCTTGTCTGTGATAACGCCCCCAGCCGTGCTAAATACACGTTCAGATAATACACTGGCTGCAGGGCACGCCAGCACCTCCAAGGCGTAAAGGGCAAGCTCAGGCCATGTGCCCAATTTGGAAACCCAGAAGTTGAAGGGGGCAGACCCGTCATTCACTACATGTAGGCGTGTGCACACATACTGCTCCACCATGTTGGTGAAATGCTGCCTCCTGCTAAGACGTTCCATATGAGCTGCTGGTGCTGCTGTTTGTTGTGGCGTGCTGACAAAGCTTTTCCACATTTCGGCCATGCTAACCCTGCCTTCTGAGGTGCTGGCGGTGCCCTGGTTGCGTTGGCGACCTCTTCCTCCTCCTCCTCTGCCTTGGCCTTGTGCTTCCACTGTGGCCCCGCTGTCAGGTGGGAATGCCAGCAGCATCGCGTCTACCAGCGTGCGCTTGTACTCGCGCATCTTGCGATCGCGCTCCAGTGAGTGAATTAAGGACGGTACATTGTCCTTGTAACGGGGATCCAGCAGCGTGGCCACCCAGTAATCAGCACAAGTTAGAATGTGGGCAACTCGGCGGTCGTTGTGGAGACACTGCAGCATGTAATCGCTCATGTGTGCCAGGCTGCCCAGAGGCAACGAAAGGCTGTCCTCTGTGGGAGGTGTATCGTCTGTGTCCTCTGTATCCCCCCAGCCACGCACCAGTGATGGCCATGAGCTGGCCTGGGTGCCACCCTGCTGTGAACATGGTTCCATCTCCTCCTCCATCTCCTCCTCCTCCTCATCCTCCAGAACTGTGCCCCTGCTGGACAATTATGTACCTGGCGTTTGTGTGTGCAGGAACCCACCCTCTGAGCCACTTGCGAATAACTGCCCTGAAAGCCTTGGAAATGTTACCTCTTCATCCTCCTCCTCCTACTCCTCATCCTGTGCCACATCCTCTTCCATCATCGCCCAAATCGTTTTTTCAAGGAGGCATAGAAGTGGGATAGTTAAGCTGACAATGGCGTCATCGACACTGGCCATGTTGGTGGAGTACTCAAAACAGCGCAACAAGGCACACAGGTCTCGCATGGAGGCCCAGTTATTGGTGGTGAAGTGGTGCTGTTCCGCAGAGCGACTCACGCGTGCGTGCTGCAGCTGAAACTCCACTATGGCCTGCTGCTGCTCGCACAGTCTTTCCAGCATGTGCAAGGTGGAGTTCCACCTTGTGGGCACGTCACATATGAGGCGATGAGCGGGAAGGCCGAAGTTATGCTGCAGCGCTGACAGGCGAGCAGCAGCAGGGTGAGAACGCCGAAAGTGCGCACAGACGGCCCGCACTTTCTGCAGCAGCTCTGACATATCGGGGTAATTTTTAAGGAACCTCTGCACCACCAAATTCAGCACATGCGCCAGGCAAGGGATGTGCGTCAAACCGGCTAGGCCCAGAGCTGCTATGAGATTTCGCCCGTTATCGCACACCACCAGGCCGGGCTTGAGGCTCGCTGGCAGCAACCACTCATTTGTCTGCTGTTCCATGCTCCTTCACAACTCCTGCGCGGTGTGTGGTTTTTCCCCCAAACAGGCAAGTTTTAAAACTGCCTGCTGTCGTTTACCCCTGGCTGTGCTGAAGTTGGTGGTGAAGGTGTTACGCTGACCGGATGAGGAGGCGGTAGAGGATGAGGAAGCGGAGTAGGAGGAGTTAGGAACAGGAGGCAAACTGAAGCGCCCTGCAATCCTCGGTGGTGGAAGGACATGCGCCAAATTGCTATCCGCCTCAGGCCCATCCGCCACTGCATTTACCCAGTGTGCCGTTAGGGAGATATAACGCCCCTGACCGTGCTTACTGGTCCACGTATTGGTAGTTAGGTGGACCTTGGCACAGATGGCGTTGCGCAGTGCACACCTGATTTTTTCCCCCACTTGGTTGTGCAGGGAAGGGATGGCTTGCCTGGAAAAGTAGTGGCGGCTGGGCACGACGTACTGTGGGACAGCCACCGACATAAGGCTTTTAAAACTGTGCGTCTCCACCAGACGGAATGACAGCATTTCAAAGGCCAAGAATTTTTAAATGCTGGCATTCAGGGCCAGGGATCGCGGGTGGGTAGGGGAGTACTTCCTCTTCCTCTGAAGTGTTTGGGAGATGGAAAGCTGAACGCTTCCGCGGGACATTGTGGAGATGGTTGGTGACCCAGGTGGTGGTGTTGCTGACAGATCGTCTGTTTGCGGGGTGGCAGGTGCCGGTATCACTACAGAGGTGGATGAAGAGGCCGAGACTGCAGCAGAAGAGGAAGCAGGAGGAGCCAGAGACCTTTCTTGGTTTTGAAGGTGTCTACTCCACTGCAGCTCGTGCTTTGCACTTAGATGCCTGATCATGCAGGTTGTGCTCAGGTTGAGAAGGTTTATGCCTCACTCCAGGCTCTGATTGCACAGGGTGCAAACCACTCGTGTCCTGTCATCAGCGCATTTTCTGAAGAACTTCCATGCTGGAGAACTCCTTTGAGCTGGCTTTGGTGCGCTCGGTCCCTTGCTGCGTTGGGCAGTAGTAGGCGTAGTGTCTAGGGCACGGCCGCTCCGCTTCTGCACCCTGCTCCCTCTTCTGCTGTGCTGGTGGCTCTGTGCGACCACCGCCTTTTCCTCCAAACTACTCAGGTCACCTGCATGACCTTCATTCCATGTGGGGTAGAGGACCTCATCGTCCTCCACATCATCTTCCGCCCAGTCTTCACCCCTGCCCTCCTTGTCGGTCTCCACAATTCTGAGTGCCGCAGCAGTTGGCACCTGCGTTTCGTCATCATCGGAGACGTGCTGCGATGGTCCTTCCATGTACTCATCTTGAGAAATAAGTGGTTGGGCATCGCTGCACTCAATCTCTTCCACTTCTGGGGCAGGGCTAGGTGGATGGCCCTGGGAAACCCTGCTGACAGAGTCATCAAAAAGAAGAAGAGACTGCTGCATGACTTGGGACTCAGACTGCTTGCCTGATTTGCAAGGGGGTGAGGTGAAAGACAGTTGGACATCGGCTGCAGGTGCCAACTCTGACCTTTCTGCAGTAGACTGGGTGGGAGACAATGTGAATGAACTGGAGGCACTGTCAGCAGCAAACCAATCTACTATCGCCTCTACTTGTTCTGGCCTCAACACTTGTAGAGGCGCATGATGCCCTACCAAATACTGCTGCAGGTTCTGTCGCCTACTCACACTTGAGGAAGGTGTTTCACTTGTGCGTGTAGCTGGCACAGATTGACCACGTCCTCTCCTTGCAACAGGAGCTCTACCAGCAGCACCACGGCCCCTATTTGACGGTCTCCTCATATTTCTGTAATTTATGATCTTGCCCTAGAAAGGTGTTTATTGAATAGCGGAAAAAAACAACAACAGTATCGCAAGAGTGTATCTCACATTTAAATATGCAAACTATGCCGCAATTTAATTTTTTTTACCCCAAAAGGGTGTTTATTAAATAGCGGAATAGAAAAACAGTATACAAATACAACGGGTGTATCTCACAGTCAAATATGCAAAGTATGCCGCAATTTAATTTTTTTTTATATTTTGTATATTGAATAGCGGAATAGAAAAAAAGGATATAAAACGGTGTATCTCACACGTACAAACACAGACTAGGCCCCGATTACAATTTTTTGTACCCTAAAGGGAGGATGAGGAGTAAGAGGAGTTCAGAACAGGAGGCAAACTGAAGCGCCCTGCAATCCTTGGCAGTGGAAGGAGATGCGCCAAACAAATTTAAAAGGTGTATCTCACACGTACCGATACAGACTATGCCGTAATTTAATTTTTTTCACCCCAAAATGGTGTATATTGAATAGCGGAATAGAAAATTTTTTATAAAATGGTGTATCTCACACGTACAAACACAGACTAGGCCCCGATTACAATTTTTTGTACCCTAAAGGGAGGATGAGGATGAGGAAGAGGAGTAGGAGGAGTTCGGACCTGGAGGCAAACTGAAGCGCCCTGCAATCCTCGGCGGTGGAAGGAGATGCGCCAAACAAATTTAAAAAGGTGTATCTCACACGTACCGATACAGACTATGCCGTAATTTAATTTTTTACACTCCAAAAGGGTGTATATTGAATAGCGGAATAGAAAATTTTTTATAAAACGGTGTATCTCACACTACAAACACAGACTAGGCCCCAATTACAATTTTTTGTACCCTAAAGGCAGGATGAGGAGTAGGAGGAGTTCGGAACAGGAGGCAAACTGAAGCACCCTGCAATCCTCGGTGGTGTAAGATGCGCCCAAAAAATTGGAAAGGTGTATCTCACACGTACCGATACAGACCATGCCGCAATTTAATTATTTTTACCCCAAAGGGTGTATATTGAATAGCGGAATAGAAAAAAAATTATAAAACGGTGTATCTCACACGTACAAACACAGACTAGGCCCCGATTACAATTTTTTGTACCCTAAAGGCAGGATGAGGAGTAGGAGGAGTTCGGAACAGGAGGCAAACTGAAGCACCCTGCAATCCTCGGCGGTGGAAGATGCGCCCCAAAAATTTGGAAGGTGTATCTCACACGTACCGATACAGACTATGCCGCAATTTAATTCTTTTTACCCCAAAGGGTGTATATTGAATAGCGGAATAGAAAAAAGGATATAAAACGGTGTATCTCACACGTACAAACACAGACTAGGCCCCGATTACAATTTTTTGTACCCTAAAGGCAGGATGAGGATGAGGAGGAGGAGTAGGAGGAATTCGGAACAGGAGGCAAACTGAAGCGCCCTGCAATCCTCGGCGGTGGAAGGAGATGCGCCAAATTTAAAAGGTGTATCTCACACGTACCGATACAGACTATGCCGTAATTTAATTTTTTTCACCCCAAAATGGTGTATATTGAATAGCGGAATAGAAAAAATTTTATAAAACGGTGTATCTCACACGTACAAACACAGACTAGGCCCCGATTACAATTTTTTGTACCCTAAAGGCAGGATGAGGATGAGGAAGAGGAGTAGGAGGAGTTCAGAACAGGAGGCAAACTGAAGCGCCCTGCAATCCTCGGCGGTGGAAGGAGATGCGCCAAACAAATTTAAAAAGGTGTATCTCACACGTACCGATACAGACTATGCCGTAATTTAATTTTTTACACTCCAAAAGGGTGTATATTGAATAGCGGAATAGAAAAATTTTTATAAAACGGTGTATCTCACACGTACAAACACAGATTAGGCCCCGATTACAATTTTTTGTACCCTAAAAGCAGGATGAGGAGTAGGAGGAGTTCAGAACAGGAGGCAAACTGAAGCACCCTGCAATCCTCGGCGGTGGAAGATGCGCCCCAAAAATTTGGAAGGTGTATCTCACACGTACCGATACAGACTATGCCGCAATTTAATTCTTTTTACCCCAAAGGGTGTTGATTGAATAGCGGAATAGAAAATATGATATAAAATTGGTGATTTTTCAATAGCACATGTGAACACAGCAGTGTCTTTATGTCACGGTCAGCTCTGCAGCAGGCTATGAAGGGAAAAAAAAAATTCCCCTTTAAGTTTGCAATATTTAAATAGCAGATTAGTACAGACTATGCCACAATTTAATTTTTTTTTAACCCAAAAGGGTGTATATTGAATAGTGGAATAGAAAAAAGTGTATAAAATTGAAAATCACTCAATAGCACATGTGAACACAGCAGTGTCTTATGTCACGGTCAGCTCAGCTCAGCAGCAATGAAGGGGAAAAAAAAAATTCCCCTTTAACTTGATTTTTTAATAGCAGATTAGAGCAGCAATCTGTAGTGAAATATGAACGCTGCACACAACACACTGATAAAAATAGATTTTTTTCTCCCTCCTCCTCCTCTTTAGTGGGCTCAAGTGAACGCAAAAAGATTGTTCACTGCACCACCCCCCACACAGCAAAATCGATGTAGACTGTCCCTGCCTAATCTCTCCAGCCTGTCCCTAAAATGCTCAAAAAGAATGTTCACTGCACCACCCCCCACACAGCAAAATCGATGTAGACTGTCCCTGCCTAATCTCTCCAGCCTATCCCTAAAATGCTCAAAAAGATTGTTCACTGCACCACCCCCCACACAGCAAAATCGATGTAGACTGTCCCTGCCTAATCTCTCCAGCCTGTCCCTAAAATGCTCAAATAACTGTCCCTGCCTACACTCCGACATGTCCCTGCATTCTTATCGGGCACAATTTTTCACTGTCTGTCCCTAATCAGCAGCCAGCACGTATGTGTGCTCTCTCCCTAAACTACAGCAGAATGACGCGCCGCGCTGTGGCTCTCGAACTTATAAAGACATGGGTCACATGCTTCAGATGGCCAATCACAGCTACCAATACATTAGTAGGCATGGCTGGGATGGCTTAAGGCACACTAGTTAAACGCTTGTTGATTGGCTGTTGAAAGCCCGCCATTAAAAGCGCGGCATTACATACAAAACAGGAAATAAAATTACAGAACACGGATTTTAAACCCGAACATACAGTAAAGTTTTCGGGTCCGTGTTCGGGTAACAAAAATCCAATTATTCGGTACGAACCCGAATAATTCAGTCCGTGTTCGCTCAACACTACTGTATAAACCACATATTCACCTGAACCGAATTGTTTTTTGTCAGAAATGTTTTACTTCCATATTCCTTCTAAAGATGAAACTTCATTACTGAACAAAGGCCTCAGTTTTGCGTCTGATATCAAACTGATTTCTTCTACTGTATTTAAAGTCCATCTCCAGGTGAAACCGAACGCTCCGCCCCAACCCATTCAGCAAGTGTTTTTATCTTTTTGTTAAATACCTTCTGGAGCATGTTATACTCACCTCCTAAGTTTGTCACCCAAGTCCCTTACTGGTGCCGTTTCCCGATCCTGGGGACTGGTAATCTAGTGCCACAGATATACAGTACCTACACCGGCTCATCCCTAAAGGACCCCTTGCACTGAGGTCATCGCGTGCAGACATTTTCGTGGATTCTGAAAGACCATGACCCTGGACAGCGAATAGGAAATTTGCATATCTCACTGGCAGTGATGTGTAGACCTGAAGAATTCCACCTCCTGTACAAAGAAGAAGGAGGAAACCTAATATTGTAATGTCACGTGATTGTGGATTTAGGTGAGTAAAAGGGGCATTTGGATATGTTTTTTTTTTTTTTATACCTGCGATTAGTTGGAAGGGGAAGGATCCCCAAAGACTAGACTTATTCGAAAGCCTCCTGTTAGAAATTAGTACTATAAGACCTCTTAGAAACAGGTTTAGAGAACATTAATGTAGAACATGACAAAAGAGAAAAGTCCCAAAATGCACGGCCTATAGCAACAAGGTGACACCCGGAAGTGGATGCTACCTCTTTCCTGAGGGTGCCTCAAAGCAACGAGAATGCTGCATGATACCAACATGACATGGGGCCTGTGCTGCTGTGTTTAGAGACAGTGTTCCATACCATTTAATGTATAGCCTTGCCACTGGCTACGGATATATTGGACATGCAGCTTTTAGCCAATTTCAAGCACCTTTCCCATATCTCATTGTAATACAGTATGTTTATTTATTATTATTAAATGTAAAGTTAGTAATGCACTATGTCTGTGCTTTCTTCCTCTTTTTTCTTTCTATCAGATAAGCAGCCCAGCAGCCAATTGAAGCTTGCTTGCCAGGCTGACAACATTACTGCTAGTGCTAAGCAGTGGTTTAGTATAGCCAGCCTGCGACATTAACTGCTATTACCTTTAGGATCTGCAGATATTAAAAAAAAAAATATTTGAAACAGATTCACAAAAAAGTTTTGTTTAAAAAAATTGTATTAAGTAAAACATAATGCCAAATATACTAAAAAATAGATTCAGGTTATACTTTCATCAGTTAAATTAGTCAACAGTAGACGGCACTCAATCTTTGTAATGTTAAACATGGCTATCCTTTGAGTTTTTTGTTACTTTTTAAAGACCAATCTTTTTATTTTAGACGGATTCCTTCTCAGACATGTGGCCCCTTCCGGAATCTGCCCACACCTTATGAATCTATTGATACTTGGATAGATCAGATAAACTACTTTGATAACGCCAAATGGGTAGTGTGGATTTATCACAACCTAATTCAAAGTGTTCTTTTCTTCTACATCCTCACCCTGATTGTTCTGTAAGTATACATTTCTAGTTGAATTCTATTACTGCTTTTTTTATAGCTCGCACCTAAACTGTATAAAAAAATAAATAAATAAATAAAAATATGATTTAATATAATCTAGTATACAAGTCCTCAAATTAGGTGGCTGCATTTGTTTTCTTTTATTTCAGTTTTTTTTTTTTTTCATTTTCTCCTGTTATTCCTGTGAATAACACACTGCCTGTCACTCGGTGGCTGTGCTCACCCCTCCACTTTATCCATGGAGGGAGCCTAAACTCAAAAACAACAATGTAATATAATGTAGTTTACCAGTCGTCAAATAAGTTGGCTGCAGCTTCTTTTTACATTTTTTCTCTTTTATTTTCACCTGTTATCCATGAGAATAACACATTGCCTGTCACTGGGCAGCTACATTCACCATTTTATCTAAGGAGGGAGCCAAGGTGGACACTTAGGCCGGACTTCAAATATGTCTGCCTTTGTTCATCTCCATTATATAGGGGTTGGGAGATAGGATATGTAGTTTACTCAAGAAAGATCAGTTTTTGTTTTGGATTACAGTTAATTTCAGAGGAAGTAGCAAGCATTTCTTGAAAGATCATCAGGTATTTTCTGTACTTGCTAAAAATGTTCTTAGTCTGAAAAAGGAAAAGCAATGCAGCCATCACATTTGAAGGACTGATACGTTTACAGCTAGGCCATACACTATTAGAGTTTTGTTTAAAAAATTTTATTTTAAGAATGTTTGATTTTCTATTTGCTAGTAGAGATAAATCGAAGTTCATTTTTGACAACAGTAACAAAATAGTTTAAAGGAGCAGGATGGTCAATTTTTTAAACAAACCAATTTCTAACAGTGTATGTGATTTTTGTTTGGAAAACTCCATTCATTCCTAAATAAAAATGAAAAGCAAAAAACATTTTGAGGGGGCGTGGCCTGGACGCTGAAGAAGATGGCAGCTTAGAGCACTCGCTCCGATACTCCACGATCCTTATATCAGCCTAAGAGGGAGAGGAACTCGGAAAACATGGGAAAACCAGACCGTGATCACTCTGCTACCCGCTCCCGATCACCACGGGACACAAGCACTCAGCGGCAACGTTCCTGAGATTGTTCGGTCCCGGTCCCAAGAGGTGACCTCTTCATCATAGGCCACAAAAGCCTACAGAACAGTGAGTGAAAACCCCACTAAATCCCCTACCACCAAACCCCCCTACTCGGCTGCTCTATCAACCAAATACCTCAGCATTGACGATCTCAGAGCAGTGGCCACAGATATTAAAGATGCTTTATCTTCTGCTATATCAGATCTTAAACTAGACATTTAGGCTGCAGCAACTCGGCTAGAGGAAGTTGAAGAGATCACAGACCGCCATGATACCGCCATCCACGAGACTAAAAGAACCCTAGATACACATACTCTACAATTAAGAGACCTCCACAGGAATTTGGAAGACTTAGATAACAGGGTCCGAAGGCACAATATCAGAATTAGAGGCCTTCCTGAAACAGTGGGTCCAGATCACCTCTCACAAGCTACCATTTCCATCTTCAATGACCTCCTAGGAAGACCCCTAAATACACCAATCGACCTAGAATGACTGCATCGCACTCTTCGCCCCAGAGGCAGGGATACTGACCCCCCAAGAGATGCCATTGGCTGCCTCGTCAACTTTAAATTAAAAGAAGAACTATTAAGACAAGCCAGACTTAGGGGGCACATCCTGTATTGAGGAACCAAAATCAAATTATACCATGACCTTCACGAATCACGTTACAAAAACGTAAGGATCTACAACCTCTGCCATACTCGGAGAAAGAGAGACACCCTATAGATGGAAATTCCCCTTCTGTCTGTCAGCAGGGATTGCTTGCAGATCTGTGCATTTGCTTCATCCGGAAGATGCTCAGTCTTTCTGTGAAATCTTGTGCATCCCCCCAGTCGAGATACCTGATTGGCACCAAGACCCACGTCCCTCTATGCAGGGACAAGCAGAACCAATGGATATTCGTCATTTCAGAGTTTCCTGCATCCATAGAAGATCTCCCACACGCTCTTCTCCACCGCCTGCTAATTGCAAATCTCCAGGTAGAGACATTGTCCCTGTCTCTCCGGCGCATAGAAAAGCGAGAAGAGACTAAACCCAAAAATGAATCTTCAGACCCCAAAGGTCATGGATATACATACATCTTACAGACCCCTTCCAGAAATCACAGGGCAATAGCACAGCATGGAACATCCTAAACCAGGAAACCGTACCTGTTTGGAAGGAAAGAGATGGAAAATCCCTGCAAACATACATACTAACACTAGAACCCATGATTGCCCTGATGACATCAGCACTTACCGATACCTCAATAAAATAATAACTTCAATCTAATACATCTACCACCAACATACCCCAAGATGAGCAACTTAAGAAAACCTTATGTGAACACACAATATCTCCTAATCCATACAGACGAGACATCATTGGACCGAGTTAAGCGAAAGGAAAGAAAAGGAAAAGAAAGGGGAAGGAAAAAAGGGTGGGGGAAAGGGAAGGAAACGAAGAAAAGAAAAGGAAAAAACCCATGTTCTGACCTTATAGTATGGGTCTCCTTTAAGTTTGCCAACCGTTGTTAACAAACTTGTCTACATTTAACACTGCGCCTTGCCAAGGCTCCTGGGCTTCAGCAGAATATGCTTTTTCTACATAAGCTTAGTAACAGGGGTGTAACTACAAGGGTTGCAGGGGTTGCAATTGCAACTGGGCCCCATGCTCCAGGAGGCCTATGTGGCTCCCCTGCACACCTGAATAGGAGGGGCGGCGGGGGCAGCATGTAGAGAAATCACTGTCCTCCTTTTTCCTCCTGTAGCTGCAGGAGGAAAATAGAGGAGATTGGTTCCCCTGTCTGCTGCCCCCGCCACTCCTCCTATACGGTTCACTTGTGTTCTGCTGTCTCTTGGCCCCTGTGTGCTCCCCTGCCCCCCCCCCCCCACTATGCTCCCTCCCCTCTCCTGTTGGCTGCTGCAGGGGATGTGTCACAATAGAGAACCAGGAAGGGGTTGGTAAACATATAATTTACTAGCTCCTTCCTTTTCTGAATGGACAGAGTCATAGTCAGTGACATTGTAAAAAAATAAAATAAAATTATAAAAAATAATACAATTAAAATACCAAAAAATAAAAACTACTGACTTCAGTGGGTGAACTTCCAGGATCGCAAAGATCACACTTGCAACTGGGCCCTGGCATTCCACGGCGGTGGGGAGGCCCCAAGATGGCAGGAAGGGGGCCCACTGCAGAACTTGTGAAAGGGTCTCGCTGCGGGACCGTAATAAAGGGCTCCGTAATGAGAGTAAAGGGCCCCAGGATAAGTGGGAAGAGCCCCAGGCTTGAAGGGACGGGCCCCGGCCAGGGGTCCAGGAGCCTATCATGGTTTCGTGCACCGGGGCCCTGAAGGTTCTAGTTACACCTCGGCGTGGTAATTTGCAATACAGCATAACTCATGTTCAATACTGTTAATAACATGTAAATTGTTTTGCCTTTTGCTCTCTCTGGCTGCTGCAGGGACATACTATCCCACACTATCCACACCAAACCTTTCAATACAAGCCACTTTTACTTAGTAAGTGATCTGTATTCTTGACTCCCTAGAGGAAGCACCGCCATTCCTCCTTACATCATTTTTATTTGACAATTGTTTGGCCTTCGCTGGATCCAGAGAGAGACAAGTTATAGCCTTTGGCTGTTAACCAGAAGGTTTCTAAATTTGTGTTTAACCTCTACCTGGGTTTACCATTTACTCTCATCCAAAATGAGCCCTATATGCTTACTGACTAATATATATCATCTTTAAAGTACAAAAAACGTGGGGTTACATCACACACCCCAAACTATTCTAACCATTCATCATATTGTGAGCATATATTGGCCTATGGTGTATATTTGCTCTAAATTTCTATACATGGGGTTTCTTTCACAGGCAATTTGGGTGAAAGTAACGGTGTTCTAATTCTAGTTAATACACACTTCGTAGAAGCTATATTGTGATATAATACATACTACGTTGATACCATACGATTTGACATTATTTCTTCCCCTAAAAAGTTACTCCCAAGACTGCCTGCCTCTTACACACCTTTGTAAATACATACTACCTGGTACTCAAACACAGCTCTCCATGACATAAACTACCTCAAACCTCTAATAGGTCCTTAGTTCTTATATCATTTATTTAACCTTAGTTCCACACCGAGGTTGAACTCCTCAAAGAAATACAAATCCAGCTTCCCACCCCCACATATTAGCAACTACTTAGCCCTGTTATCCATCATATATATATTTACATAATCCCCCCTTCTCTCTTCCACCTATTTTTCCCCCTCTCCTATTCTTCCCTCTCACTATTAGTTACAATGCTGAACTTGGCAGTGGGTTACGTGCTGGACACACACTCCTACACTCAGGTCTATTCCCTCTATATAAAATCAATCTTAATTATTACCATATTCATATTTCCATCATATCTATCAGGCAGAGCCTTATTTAGGTAATAAACCTGAAACAAATCAAAACTAAAAAAGTTCAAGTTGTTCAATATCCTCTTCGACTTTACTTAACGTTTTACATTGATAACTCCTGTCAAATTTTTGTAACACTTCAGTTATATCTATACAGAAAAACTCACAAAGCCTGATTGTAGTAGATATTGTAGCCCCACGTCTTTTGATTACTTGTTTTTGTTTACGCTCTACATTTATGTTCTAGCTCTGTAACATGTTAAACATTGTAAACGACCAGACCTTTGTTCTCTTGAACTTTTTCTACAATTAAAGTTTGTTTGGAAAAAAAAACATTTTTAAGTACTTTCCAATGGAAATAATCTAGTCATCAAATAAACACAGAATTTTCGTATGAAAGTTCATTCAAATTTCTACTAGTGTATGTCTAGCTTAACTCTCTATTAGCTTTCTTACTGTAACATACACCGATCAGCCATAACATTATGACAATCCACCTAAGACTAAGGAGTATGGCCCCCTTTTGCTAAAATAGCCCTGACCCATGAGGCATGGACACCAAAGTAACATCCACATAAATGGCGGGACCCAAGGTTTCCCAGCAGAACATTGCTGAAAACATCTCACTGCCTCTGCCGACTTGCCTTCCTTTACTGCATCCTGGTGCCATCGCTTCCCCAGGTATGTGAAGCACACGCATCATCTACATGATGTAAAATAAAACATGATTCATCAGACCAGGCCACCTTCTTCCTTTCCTCTGTAGTCCAGTTCTGATGTTTATGTGACCATTGTAGAAGCTTTTGGCTGTGGATAGGGGTCACCATGGGCTTCACAGTCCCATACACAACAAACTGCTATGACCATTTTTCTGCTTTCACCACATCAACTTCATGGACAACTTGTTCACTTGCTGCGTAATATATCCCACCAATTTTCAGATGCCATTGTAGCGAGATATTCCCTTTACCTATCAGTGGTCAAAATGTTATGGCTGATATGTGTACATTGGCGGTGATTTCTAGCTTTGACAGAAATCCCCCTGCCTGTATTTTATTCTGACAGAGCAACACCAAGGGAAACCTCCAGCCTATTTGCAAAGATCCAGTGCCTTTCTGTATTTATGACTGATGTTTATTAGAGAACTGCAGTGTATTCCTACCTTAATTAATACACTGAAAGAATGCCACTTTATCTTGCTAGAGGAGGTGCAGTACCACATTTTCTGAAAGATAGGGAGATGGCTCAAAATTTACAAAATGTGGAGTAATCCAGACCTTTTGTTTAGTGCAGTAGAATCCACAAACACATAAAGTCAGTGGTGTGCCTCGACCTGATCCAGCTGGTTACTGCATCTACCACAGGCAGGCACAGGCTATACACAGGCAGTGATGTGAAATTAGCTGTATACTTGGATTAATGACCCCACAGGTGGAAACAACAATAGTGAGGGACATGGATGGGGGGATTGAGGTGAGAAAAACTGATCTCACTGGGTAAAGAAAACTTTACACTGGGCCAGATATGTTCGAGGGGGATGGGAGGGAGATATAGTTAAAAAAAAAATTTTGGGTTGGGCTTTAAAAGGAAATGGGAGAAAATAATTTAACTTTAGTTGGCAACATCATTTTTTTTTTCACTTACAGAATTATTTCCTATCTTAACTGGCAAATTGTACAAGGCAGAAAGATTATGGTGAAACATCTCTTCAAACAAATAGCCAATGTAAGTATATGTTAATAGTTTTCTTTATTTTTTTTAATTAAAGCACAGCTCCAGGCAATTACAGCCTCCCACTTCCCTCTAACTAGGCCTTATAACCACTTTAACTGAAGCCACGGGCACATGCCAATCTTTCTCCCTCCTTCTACAAACTTCCTGGGGTCCTTCTTCAGGTATCCACATCACTACCTTCTTGATGTGCACACCTGCTATTTGTCGGGGCAACATTTCCAGTGGCTGGATGTTCACTCGTAGGCTTCAGAGGCAAGAGAACTAACAGGGAGAGTGAGGGAACCAGTGTCCAAGACGATAATGAGCAGGGAATAATATCTGGCCCCCAAGGGTAGGATATGATCTTTGCAATCAAGACTGAGGAGTAAGGGAATTGATGCACAATGTTTTATATAAATTACATTTTTTTCCTTGAGTTGGGTGTTTTAATAAAGGGATAATATACTCTTCAGAACTTTGCAAGTACAGTGAACCAATCATTCATTCATTCACAATACATTCAGCTATCTATGGACATTGTTCTAGTTCAACAATTCTGTGCTTGGTTTTCAGCAGCCCATTGCCAGGCCAGAGTTCTGTCACATAGCAGACATTGTGTTGGCTAGTAGTATGCAAGACTAGACTTTCCAGTAAAGATAACTTTTGCTCAGTATCATTGCTGAACAGGGCAGTGAGGGTGGATTTTTTTTCTGTGTAGTAAAAAGACACCTAGAAATAGCAGTGGCTGCCATTTGTGCAAGGGAAAATCTCTTTTAGTCCCAGCTTTGTGTAAAGAAGGAATATATGCTATTTTTGCTCAACCCCATCAAGAGATGAGAGGCTTTTGATTATGAACATCTAGAATAAATGCAAAGGTTAGGTTCTTTGGCTCCTATTTTCCTATTTTTGAGGCCATTTCCTGTCTCCAGGAAATCTGAACTAACAGAACAATTGATTATGTCAGTAAAGCTCCCTAGAGACAGTAGGAGAAAAGTCTTCAGGCTTACAAAGTTCTGAAAAGCTGGACTGAACTATCCAGTGTAGAGACCACTAAAAAAAACACAGTATGCAATAACTCACAGCTAGCAGTTGTGCCACTTTTAAGATTATTACATTTAATAGATGCAGTACAATTCCAGCTTATTTTACAAAGGAATGGTATCATTAATATGCATATCCTAAATGGAGAGGTTTGTTAGATGGTGTCACTATTAGCCCTGCATTTGCAGCCTAAAACTGGAGGAAAAAGAATCTAAATAATGTCCATATGTTAAAATGATGGTGGTTACATGAATTGCATTATATTGCACTCCGTTCTTGATGTTTGGGTATGAATTGTCTTTGCAGGAAGGAAAGGATAAGTACTTTTTAATTCAAGGACTCCGTAAAGCACAGAAGTCAAATGTAGGAGATCGACCAAGAACATCACAGCGACAGGTTAGTATCTGACTAAAACTGAAAACACTGAACCTTCTAAAAACCTGTTCTGTTTTATTTTTCATTTGTTCTGTAAAATACCGGCTTATCAAAACTTAGGAAATGTATCAGGTCAGTGTGCATAAATATTAATATTACAGGTGGTCCCCGGGTTACAAATATCCGACTTCCAAACGGAGGGAGACAACAGGAAGTGAGAGGAAATCTCCCCCTAGGAAGGGAAATTCACTCCTGTTAGGCCTCTTTCACACGGTCTGCCTCCGTAGGCGGATCCGTGTTGCTCAGCGGAGATCGATCCGCGATCCCCGCTGAGCCGGCGGATGACAGCTCCGTCTCCGCTTGCAGAGCGGAGAGGGAGGTGTCTCGGCCCCCGCTGCCCTCTATGGGGGATTGGATGAGAGCGGACCGCCTTGGCTCTCTTCCGCTGTGATTCTAGTTCTACACAGCGGGAGCTGACCAGCAGGTCCCAAGTACCCGATGTCCACCATGTTTCATGTTATATATGTGATATGTTTTATAGCACTAAAAAATATTGTTTGGATTTTTCTTTCCCAAATTGTCGTTATTTTTTTGTTTATAGCGCAAAAAATAAAAACCGCAGTGGTGATCAAATACAACCAAAAGAAAGTTCTATTTGTGGGAAAAAAGGACATACATTTTGTTTGGCTACAGCGTCGCATGACCTTGCAATTGTCAGTTAAATAAACGCAGTGCTGTATCGCAGAAAAAAAGGCCTGGTCATAAAGGGGGGCAGATCTTCTGTAGGGAAAGTGGTTATTATGTCCTTGGAATTAATTAATGAAAACCACTGGGGAAAAAAAAACACATGAGCTACTATTGCTGACAAATAAAGGCACAAGCTTCTTACCTGTCATGCAGATCCTTTCACTTGCTAGTACACGAGGGGAGTTCAGAATTTACAGGCATGATTTGTTACATACTTACCCTACATACCAACTACTAACATTTGTATGGTGGACATTATCAACTGTTTTAAATCATTTTTTTTTTTTTTTTTTTTTAGATTCAGTCTGTACATAAATCTCAAGACACAGAGCTTGCTAATGGTAAGTTACATAAAGTACTTGGCTGGAATTCCTAACCTGGCCATACATTGGTTCAGTAGGAACCAGATTGATGGAATTTCGATCAGTGTGTGGCTGTCCCTGCTCGACAGAAGTATATTGACTTCTGTTGAAGGGACATGCTTGAAAACTTTTTTAAAAGCGGAGTTCCACCCTCTTTTTCAACTAAACGGATTTGAGTAGGCATATGCTTTTTAAAAAAGAATTGGGCAATATTTTTTTTTTTTGGGTCACTTAATTTATTTTAGAGGAATCTTTGTCCGACTTCCTCCTTCTGCGGCCACGGCCCCAGAAGTCACTTCCGGTTTCGCATTGTGTCCTGGGAGACATGGGCATGGCCGGCCGCTCCTCTGATTGCTGATCGCAATCTACAGCGCATGCGCGAGATTGCGATCGGCATTCTGGGTAGTCAGAAATCAGTAAGAAGGACACAGCGGGGGACACAGCGGCTTCAGACCCTCACACCGGAGATGGCCGCGCTCTGCAATCAATTTTAAAGGTAAGAAATTATCAACAATTAAAAACTGTAATGTGAGGATAGTGTTAATGTAATTGGCCATTTGTTAGTATTAAGGGGATATTTTTAGTTTAAAAAAGTGTTTTCGGCCGGAACTCTGCTTTAACCACTTAACGCAAACTGACGGAGACCTACGTCGGCTGAATTTAAGTGGTTGTACTGGGATGATGCCTCTAGCTAGAGGTATCATCCCGGTACTGTTGTTTAGAGCCGGCGGTCGGCTTTCCGGCGGTAACGACTGATGCGGCTCGGGAGCCGCTCGATCGTTACCCCGGCGGTGGGAGGGGACATCCCCCCTCCCGCCGCCTTCCACGGCTCTGCCTGGGTCTCCCGTCCCACCGGGAGACCCGAGCAACCAGCCGGCGCGTCCGATGATGTAACCCGGAGGCGGCGTCCATGACATCACATCCGGGTTACTCGACTGCTAAAGGCGGCAGATTCAAAAAGTGACTGTAGTAAAAAAATGCAGTTTTCGGCGTTTTGAATACATGGAAGTGTAGTGGAGGGGTCTAGGGTCTTTTAGACCCCGCTTTTTTTTTTAAAAAAAAACCTTTGTTAAAATTTAAAAAAAATAAATAAATAGGAAAAAAAATAAATACGTTTTAGCCGCCCCCATCGCTGTGAGCTCGCGCACGAAAGAAAACGTATGTGGAAGTTGCGTTGCAAATGGAATCGCTGTTCAAACCACACATGTGAGGTATCGTCGCGATCGCCAGAGTTTGAGCAATAATTTTAAAAAAAGAGCTACACTCTAACTCTAAACTGGTAACCGTTAAAAATTTTTAAAGCATCGCCCATGGGGATTTTTATTGACCGTAGTTTGTCGCCATTCCATGGGTGTGCGCAATTTTAAACCGTAACATGTTGGGTATCTATTTACTCATCATTTTTCACAATATACAAAAAAAATGGGCTAACTTTACTGTTTAGTTTTTTTTTAAATGCAGTGAAATGTGATTTTTTGTAATTTTTCCCCAAAAAATGGCGTTTGAAAAAAACCTATATGGGTCAATGGTTGCAGCGCTGCTTTTAAATAACTGTGCAAATGTGCTGAAGTATGAATAAACATAGTGAAAACGTTCATAAGAAATATAAAAAAACGTTCATATAAAGTGCATATACAATAAAATAGTGCATATCACAAATATATGTATATAGTGTCCATATATCAGTCCTCCCGATTATCAAAGTGCTTAAGTGCTTGATCCGTGCTTTGTGTGGGGTTGCCCCCCTTGGTTATCTACTTACCACAAAGTGATTGAAAGCAGGCATGGAATACTGATCATACTCTGTATACAGCTTCACTGATGCTGTTGAGAGGATTGATGCTGGTAAGATCCTTAAAAATGGTGATTTATCCCCGGATTCCTCATAAAAAGAAAACTGATCATGGTGAAGATCGTTTAAACAAATAGTTTATTGAACGATCTTCACCATGATCAGTTTCCTTTTTATGAGGAATCCCGGGATAAATCACCATTTTTAAGGATCTTACCAGCATCAATCCTCTCAACAGCATCAGTGAAGCTGTATACAGAGTATGATCAGTATTCCATGCCTGCTTTCAACCACATTGTGGTAAGTAGATAACCAAGGGGGGCAACCCCACACAAAGCACGGATCAAGCACTTAAGCACTTTGATATTTGGGAGGACTGATATATGGACACTATATACATATATTTGTGATATGCACTATTTTATTGTATATGCACTTTATATGAACGTTTTTTTATATTTCTTATGAACGTTTTCACTATGTTTATTCATACTTAAGCACATTTGCACAGTTATTTAAAAGCAGCGCTGCAACCATTGACCGATATACTTTCAAAAGAGCACCAGCACTTTTCTTTGCAGCAAGCAGCTTGCACAAGTTGATATTTATTTATTTAAATTCATTTCTGTGTTTGCACACAAAACCAAAGCACTTTAATCACACAGATTTCTAATTACCACAAGCGCGAGGTTACATAGTCCTACGTTTGAAAAAAACCGCTGCGCAAATACCGCGTGAGAAAAAATATTGCATTGACCGCCATTTTATTCTCCAGAGTCTTTGCTAAAATATATATATATATATATAATGTTTGGGGGTTCTAAGTAGTTTTCTAGCAAAAAATACTGATTTTTAACTTGTAAACAAAAAGTGTTGAAAATAAGCCCGGTCTTAAAGTGGTTAAGTACCACAGTCAGAATAAAATGTCCCAGGAGAGGAGGGGGGAATTCCTCTATCCACACAAACATGGTGGGTGGAGGGATCTGTTAGTTTTGATTTGTTCACCCCTCTAACTGTATGTAAGTGTATGGCCAGCTTTACTAAAGAGACTTGTGTACACAGATCTGTATGTAGCAGTCATGCCGCTGTTCATACACATGAATAAAAGACAGCTTTTTTTTCCAAAAGATGCTCCATATACTGTACAGTCTACTACTTCAAAGCCTCCAGAGATGGAGTAGAGGGCTAGATCTTATTTGATCCACAGAAACGAATGACCCTTTGAAGCGGCCTAGTGCATGCCTCCCTTTCTTATTTTCCTGATCTGCTGTATGTAAAAGTACCCAGACATGATGAAAGAGTAGTAAAACGTATCCTGAAGTGGTAGAACTAGGAGCTTGTGCCTATAATAATTAAGACTTGGAAAGTCAATTTTACCAAACCTGTAAAAAAAAATGTATGTATACAGTATACCTAGAACTTTATTCACATTATAAAGTATGTGTCTTTGCATAAGATTAAGGTGTCAGTGCTTCTCATTGACGCATAAGGCTGGTACACTCGTCCGGTAAGCTTAATGCTGGCTGAAAATCGTCCAGTATCGGCTGGTTCAAAAGAAACCAGCCAACATTCAGCTAGTGTGTACAGCAGCCTATTCGGCTTCTGTCCAAGGGGCATACTGGAAAACCAGCAGCTGATCAGCACTGGCAGCCAATGGCTGTGAGCCCTGACTGGTGTGTTCTGGTGGGGGGGGGCAGTCCCCCTGTCCGAAAACAATAGCTCAGCAGGGAGATTGCTGTACTAACATTTCATAGTTAGTACAGCGAGCTACTCGAGAGCTCCTCCGATTTTTTGTTTTTTTTGTTCAGCCCACTGGGTTGAACAAAAAAAATGGCTGTGTGTACAAGACATTAGTTGACTGCTGAAGACACTTTTAAAGTATTTTTCAAATAAGTAAGAATGCAATGCTCACTATTATTTTGCTGGGTGAGTATCTACCGTCTCCTTAACAAAGTGTAATTACTTGAAACGTATTGACAATCTGGAAAGCAGACTAAAGCATATGTTCAAGAATGCATATGCTTGTATGTGGGAGGTGGGGGTGGGGGGTGTTAGCATCTAGTCCTTTGGCTCAGATCTCTAAACATTTTTTAGCTGCACATTTCTCTTTTTTTATCATACCTCATTTGTCAGTGTGGTTTCTAATTTTTACTGTGACATTCCCTCACAAACGTGCACTTTTCTTCCCTATAGAAACTGAATCAGAGTTTCCTCAAAGTAGTGGTGCCTCCAGTGCCTTGGCATTAGTTATGAGGGCAAGGCAACAAGCAGAACAAGAAGAGGACTCCCCGCCAATGAACAGAAAAACACCCAGTAATTCCAGTACAATGGCTCAAATTAAGATGGCAAGACAACAAGCTGAGCGTGACACAGACCAACCAGGCTACATTGCAGAACCAAGTGCTATGGAGAGGGTAATGCACGCCAAACAACAGGCTGTGTATGCGGAGCAACCTCCACGGCACAACACCGGACCATCAAATGCTATAGAGATGGTTATGAGAGCCAGACAGCAGGCTGAATATGAGGAACAGCAACCAAACTATGCGACAAACGCTATGGAGATGGCAATGAGAGCCAGGCAGCAGGCTCAACATGAGGATCGGCAACAAAACTATTGAACAGATGCTATTGAGATGGCAATGAGAGAAGGACATATGGAAGAAAACAAGATGCAACAAAGAGCTAAGCAGCAACAGAAAGCTAAGCAATGACTAGTGGGGGAGAAAAAAATGATAATTCAAGGCATTCTTACTTTGAAGATAAAGGTCCACAAGAATAGTTCTTATACTTGTGTATTTGGGTGATGTGACATAAACTGCATGCAAAATGTATTTTAAGATCTGTGCCATTATAGTTAATGGCCCTGTTAAATTTTCTTTAGTGTTATTGGCTATAATGGAATAGATCCCATTATGCATTTTGCCCTAAAGATAAATTTGAGGTAGGGTAAATTGTACGTAGTTACATGGGTCCAGCAAGTATGTATGTATGTATTGCTATACCTGGGGGATCCCCCTGGAATCTGGAAATCACTGTAGTAGGCACCACAACTCCAGTGATCTCCACTAGCTTCCAGTCCCATGCCGAGCGGCTGAAGCGATGTACTGTCAACAACGGGGGTCACTGGCTCTGCATGGGTGGCATTCAGGGAACATGTTGCACCCTCTCAATAATACAATACGTTCTATGAATGGATGATGTGGAGAGGCGAGGCGGTGACATCACAATCTCAACTTTGTCCAATGGTAAGTCTTCTCTGAATATTGCCTGTGCCGAGTAAGCCACCTCCTGTGTTCAGTAAACAGCAGTGCATCTGCTTGTCACAGGACCCGGAAGCTAGTGGAGATCACTGCAGTAGCTGTGCCTACCACGGTGATTTCCAGCTTCCACAGGAATCCCACTGGTATGGCACGTACATACTTACATTGGTCCAAGCTGGACCAATGTAACTATGTAAAAATTTCCATACCTTGAATTCAGCTTTAAAATGCATAAGTGTGGATTGACTGTTAAGTACTCAATCACAATGGACCTTTAAAAAAGCCCATTAAAGTTGATATAGGGGTTTTATAAATTACGCAAAGGAGCTGATCAATTTAAACTAGAAATTTCTCTAGTCCAGCCATTCTCAACCAGGGTTCATCCAGAGGTTACTTGAGCTGTCGCTGATTGACCTCCCATTTGACTGTGCCTGCATAGTTTAACAATAGGTCAAGGATAAATGCCACTGGACAGGGCCGGCTGCTTGACACTAACAATTATTTTAGTTGTCTGTAAGGATGACATTCTTCCAATTAGCCACCAATGTAAAGGGCATTTTCCCACTGGCCACCAATAAAGTGGTTCTTACAGGGGTTCTCTGAAATCTGAAAATTATCCTTAATCCTCTGAGGTAATCTGATTTAGTATGATGACACTTATGATGCAGTTTGTCAATGGCATTAACACAGCAGTCTGATTTTCTTTGATTTTCTGCATCCCCCAGGTTTTATTACCAGTTGATCCTGTTAGTAGGTCTGTTATTTTCAACACCCTTAAAGACAAAGAAGGGAATTTACTAAGACTGAAACTGCCAGAATTTGGGACAGTTGTGCATGGCAATCAATCAGCTAGTTTCTTATATTTTTGCACGGAAAGTTAACTTGTTTACATGTTTTCTAGGAACAATTTTTATGATGTGCAGAGAGTTTAAAATGTATTCTGATATGATTATTTTATTTATTAAAATAATATCTTAATATATGTTCACTGTTTCTTTGAATGTGTTACTCTTATTTCCTTTTGTAAGTTATATACAATCAGGAAATTTGGTGTGTCAATATAATGTATGTTAGTGGCTAACTTAATATATTTTAGGCTCATTTCCCTCAGATATTACACAATGAGATTAGAATATTAATTATTATAACTAAAGCATACATGTTAGCTTAGTGAATCAGGCCTGAAATTACTTTAGCAACGTATTTGTCATGGTTCAGCAGGCTTATGTTGTACCCATTTTTAGATGTTGAGATTTTTTGATTTGCTGCTGATCACAAGGGCAAGGGAGCTGGGACAAAGGGGCCTAATAGCATGCTTCCGGTGAACAGCCTACAGGCCACACAGAACACAGTTCACAGTGACAGCTGATCTTTTGTCTGGACCAATGTCCTATATTGACACCACTGCCATCATCTGACTTAGAAACTCTCAGACAAAAGCAGATCTCCTGATGCCAACATGGCAGCATACATGTGGTATAGCCCCGCTGCCTATATCCACCCACAGGACCTGGTACAATCTATAAAAGGAAAGCTAAAGCAACCTCCCCCATTCTCCTTTTTGTCCCCAAGAACTATACCCGCAAGACCCTGATGTTGCGATAAGTCCCTACCTGCCAACTAAGCCAGAGTCTGTCTGGGTTCAACCTCTCCCAGGCGCAGTTCCACATCTTACGTTGGTAAATGCAACAACAAGGTGGAGGGCCCCTTTTGGTGTTTTTTTTGGGGGATGAGGAATTCTCTAACTAGAGATGTCAGAAACTCATGTGGTGCACATAAGCTGGTATTCAGTTGCTGGAGTCCATGCTGCATGTGTTTCTCTGCAGCACACCTGAGCTGGTGTTTGTTTGCCGGAGTCCATGCTGCATGTGTTTCTGTGCACACCTGAGCTGGTGTTTGGTTGCTGGAGTCCATGCTGCATGTGTTTCTGTGCACACCTGAGCTGCATCCTGGTGCTGGAGTTAGTATTGCCTTTTCTTTTCTCCCACAGGTTTGTGCTATCCCTTTTTGGATTTCTTCCGTTGTCTCTACCTTCAATAGAGTTTGTAGTTTTTCCTTTGCGGGAGTGATTTTGAGGTTTTTCTTTTGTCAGCAATTTTTTCCTTTCACCTTTGGCATTCCCTGTGACCAGCGTGCGTGCATGATCCAGTCCGGTTTTTATGGCTTTTTACAGCCTCATGGCCAGCTATGGTGTAAGAACATACACTGCGTCCTCTTGTGGTGACCAACTTTGTTATGGTATGTCCAGGCTCACGCATGTGCGAGGTGGGTTTGCACTCAAAACATCTTCTGTTTTACCTTGATTCTGCTGCAGGTGAATGGGGGAGAGGAGGGAGGTGATTAAGGCACACGTCTATGATCTGTCTGCCTCTTTCTCTGAGTCTCTTTCATTTCACTTTCTGCACAGTGCTGACATCCTTGATCCAATATGAGCCTTCTGCCACATAACTAAGACCTCCATGTGTTCAGGTAGGGACCATCAGTGTGGTAAGTAAAAAGAGGAAAAAGAGTGCCCTTCCATGAGTGTGGCCTTTGTCTTCCTGTGCAACCTAGCCTGCTCTCAATTAAGTTCAATCTGAAGGAGCGTTGCCATGTAATGACGAGTGTGGTGTGGACAGCGGCTCATCCAGCCCCACAAATCTCGCCCAGGATGCGCATAAAGTTCTTATTAGTGTCAGCATTCCTCCTCTCCTGAATGCTAACAGTGACAAAAGCGTAAAAAATGCTGGGCCTTAAGCCTTTACCTATTACCAGACTAACATGTCTGTGGATATTGCCACCGAGACCTCTCCATGGGCAAAGGAAGCAGTGAGCCAGCAAGTCATGGCCCTTCACAGGCAAGTAGATTAGTCTCCAACAGAGTTCTCCAGCCACTTATGCCAGCGGACTCTGGGCACAGCATGTAGGACGCAGCCCTGCAGATGTGTTCAGGGCATCACAGTTACCTAACCAAGGAAGCCCCAAGCCCATCACAGCCATCTTTAATCCTGGCTCTGAGGACACCTTTATCCAAGCCATTCACCACTGCCTTACACCTGGCTTCATCGGAATTAGACGGTCGATTTTCCTCCTTAAGGAGGCTAAGCAGGTTTTGGGTGTCTCTCGGGTCCATAGTGCATTAGGGTGGTTAACAGGCCCATAATGGGATGACTCAGATGACTGCCTTAGAAGTCAGAACATACTTTACATTTTCAAGGCACAGCCTTCCATACTCCCCATTGAATGGAAGAACGAAGAGGTTGATTCAAGAGCACTGCCATTATTGGTATGAAGTTTTACATAGGTAAGCAAGGACAAAATTGTTCCCTACCCCAGAGAGAAACGCCACTTTTCTGGTCAAAAGAAAGGCACTTAACCTGTGTTCAATTAACATACACTTTACAGCACTGCACCTTTCTGCAAAGGTGAGGACTCTACCATTATGCCTTTTGTCAGGAATGTTATTCTTCCTGGGGAATATTCAGTTTCTAAAATAAAATAATCAAAGTATCAATGTACACAATATGTGGACAATAAAATAAATAAGTAATAAATAATAAATAAAGTTGAAGTGCAGCACAGGTGCAATAGATAGATACGTTAATAAATATGCAAAAAAAGTGTGTTATAATGCACACAAAAAATAATATAATGTACAGTGGGTACGGAAAGTATTCAGACCCCCTTAAATTTTTCACTCTTTGTTATATTGCAGCCATTTGCTAAAATCATTTAGGTTCATTCTTCTTCCTCATGAATGTACACATAGCACCCCATACTGACAGAAAAACACAGAATTGTTGACATTGTTCCAGATTTATTAAAAAAGAAATATCACATGGTCCTAAGTATTCAGACCCTTTGCTCAGTATTTAGTAGAAGCCCCCTTTTGATCTAATACAGCCAGGAGTCTTTTTGGGAAAGATGCAACAAGTCTTTCACACCTGGATTTGGGGATCCTCTGCCATTCCTCCTTGCAGATCCTCTCCAGTTCTGTCAGGTTGGATGGTAAACGTTGGTGGACAGCCATTTTTAGGTCTCTCCAGAGATGCTCAATTGGGTTTAAGTCAGGGCTCTGGCTGGGGCATTCAAGAACAGTCACGGAGTTGTTGTGAAGCCACTCCTTCGTTATTTTAGCTGTGTGCTTAGGGTCATTGTCTTGTTGGAAGGTAAACCTTCGGCCCAGTCTGAGGTCCAGAGCACTCTGGAGAAGGTTTTTGTCCAGGATATCCCTGTACTTGGCCGAATTCATCATTCCCTCGATTGCAACCAGTCGTCCTGTCCCTGCAGCTGAAAAACACCCCCACAGCATGATGCTGCCACCACCATGCTTCACTGTTGGGACTGTATTGGACAGGTGATGAGCAGTGCCTGGTTTTCTCCACACATACCGCTTAGAATTAAGGCCAAAAAGTTCTATTTTGGTCTCATCAGACCAGAGAATCTTATTTCTCACCATCTTGGAGTCCTCCTGGTGGAGGGCTGCAGTGATGGTTGACTTTCTACAACTTTCTCCCATCTCCTGACTGCATCTCTGGAGCTCAGCCACAGTGATCTTTGGGTTCTTCTTTACCTCTCTCACCAAGGCTCTTCTCCCCTGATAGCTCAGTTTGGCCGGACGGCCAGCTCTAGGAAGGGTTCTGGTCGTCCCAAACGTCTTCCATTTGAGGATTATGGAGGCCACTGTGCTCTTAGGAACCTTAAGTGCAGCAGAAATCTTTTTGTAACCTTGGCCAGATCTGTGCCTTGCCACAATTCTGTCTCTGAGCTCTTCAGGCAGTTCCTTTGACCTCATGATTCTCATTTGCTCTGACATGCATTGTGATCTGGAAGGTCTTATATAGACAGGTGTGTGGCTTTCCTAATCAAGTCCAATCAGTGTAATCAAACACAGCTGGACTCAAATGAAGGTGTAGAACCATCTCAAGGATGATCAGAAGAAATGGAAAGCACCTGAGTTAAATATATGAGTGTCACAGCAAAGGGTCTGAATACTTAGGACCATGTGATATTTCAGTTTTTCTTTTTTAATAAATCTGCAACAATGTCAACAATTCTGTGTTTTTCTGTCAGTATGGGGTACTATGTGTACATTCATGAGGAAGAAGAATGAACCTAAATGATTTTAGCAAATGGCTGCAATATAACAAAGAGTGAAAAATTTAAGGGGGTCTGAATACTTTCCGTACCCACTTTATATCTCAATAGTGATAAGGTGCAGTATGGTGAGAGATGACAAAGTGGCAACGTGCACAAAATCAGATAAAATTGTATCAATCAAAATGTACAATAAAGTGATTAGTGCACTTAAAGTGACAAAGTATCAACTGGCAAAAAAGTCCATATGCCAGTACACAAAATCAGAGAAAATCAATTTAAGGTGACTGGGTGAAAGTCCATAAATAAGTGTAAACGAATATAGGTGACTAAATCTTCACACATAGATGCCGGAGGTGACCCCGTGGAGGGTAGTGGGTGAGGTGCTTAGTGACCCCTAGGGTAAGTAGCTTGAGTGGAACCGGTACTTGAGTGGAACGCATTGCGTTCTAAGGATCTCCTATCTCGCTTGGTACTACTTTTAAACTGTGAGTACCCATTTGTATGCACTTTTACCAATAAAGGCTTTACGGAATTACACTATGAGCCTTTTTTCTTGCCCCATATGACCTACCTGCCCTAACCCCGTCCTGATTGGCTGACGCATACCTGCGGACCACTGGAGGTTATACCCCCTTTGAGTGTGGACCATCACAGGATCCTGAATACCCTTTAAAGAGCCCCTGTCTATCCCGGGACCCCACGGAGGACCCCTGGTGGGGTGGGTATATCCGGTGAGTGGCCTACTTACCCTAGGGGTCACTAAGCACCTCACCCACTACCCTCCACGGGGTCACCTCTGGCATCTATGTGTGAAGATGTAGTCACCTATATTTATTTACATTTATTTATGGACTTTCACCCAGTCACCTTAAATTGATTTTCTCTGATTTTGTGTACTGGCATGTGGACTTTTTTGCCAGTTGATACTTTGTCACTTTAAGTGCACTAATCACTTTAGTGTACCTTTTGGTTAATACAATTTTATCTGATTTTGTGCACATTGCCACTTTATTGTCATCTCTCACCATACTGCACCTTATCACTATTGAGATATACATATTATTATTTTTTGCGTGCACTATAACACACTTTTTTTGCATATTTATTAACTTATCTATCTTTTGCACCTGTGCTGCACTTCAACTTTATTTATTATATATTATATATAATATATTAGTTATTTATTTTATTGTCCACATATTGTGTACTTTGATACTTTGATTATTTATTTTATACACTGGTACCCCTCTAATACCTACCCCTACATACTATTAGTTGGCAGCGCCATTCCCCTACCTTTATTTTTCCATTTTATATAGCCTCTGGCTATAGTCTAGGGAGGCTGCAGCCCATCCATTTATTACAAAATCTATTTCCTTAGCGCGGAGTTTACCACCTTAATATTCAGTTTCTGTTGGCTGTATCCTTGATCGAGGAATTGACAGAGAGCTGAGGGATTTATGCAGAGGGGCAGGGGGTGCTTGCAAGCCAGTGATCGCAGGACTTCAGGGCAAGCACAATACAGTTGGGATCCAGAATCTCTAGGTCACCATTACCCATAAATTGCTGAAAGGGCAGGTCATTAGTGCTCTTCATGAGCTTAAATGCTCAGCGGATTTTGTGGATGAAGTAGCATTTGTTGTTAACAATGTTTCCCTATGGCAGTGCTGCATTCAGTGAGCCGAGTCCTTGGTCAACGAACCCATCCTCGGGCAGGCTGGTTGTAAGTGCCTGTATGATGACAGATTTTTACCTCTGACCAAAAATTGTGACAATTCCAAGAGACTCACCGCTGCTCAACCATGGATGTCCTCAGTTTGTTATGCAGATGGTTGGTGCTCGCAGTCGACTCTTGATTGGATTATAACAGTGTTTAGGGTTTCATAGAGCTGCATGCATCCTTGGACTGTCGAACGCTCATTACTGGTCATGATTAAAGGTTACATGTACATTCAAAGGCTAGGCACTATTCCAAGAGCAATCAGTGGTTAGTCTGGCCTTCCTCCTCATAGGAGGTTGAGGCTCCGGCGAGTTCTCTCTGCTAGTTTGGACCACTCTACATTCCAGGACCCAAGTTCATTTTGCCAGAAAGGAAAACTTTAGGAGCAGATGGAAGGGTGTGCAAGGACACCTTTCTGAAGCATGCACAGCCATAATCCTTTTCAATTCTGTCATCCCCTACATAAGTCTTGTTGATGGGAGACCCCTACTCAACCGGGCTAATGGGGTGAGAGCCAGGGTAACCGATTGTGCACACAGATGGCAAAGCCCATTTTTTTGGGATCTATGTGTGCCTTCTACAGTAAAACTCGGTTATTTTGGTGGCTCTGGCATCACCCTCCAGAAAATGTCATCATCCTTACCAGAATAGCACATTTCGCTCAGAAGGTAGATGTTCTCTCTCATCAATATTATACAACTGCAATGGTGAATGACTCTAAGTCCTCCATCAGAGAGATTTATTAGCTTTTATTCTTTTCTATGACTCGTACAAAGAAGACTGGAGACCAGTGTTGAATTTAAAGAAACTGAGTCACGGTGGAAGGTGAACATTTTCAGTTTGTTAAAAGGAAAAGAAAAACGCCCATGGGACTTTAAATGAGGTGGGTACCGTAAGCCATAAATACTGCATTTTATTTTGTCATACAATACACAGTATACAGGATCAAACAGTAAAAATACAAAAAAGTATACATATAGGCCCATAACAGTATAAATTGCATATTGGTACATAAACATCTTGAGGCTCATTGCATTTCGTGAGATTCGACTCACTTCTTCAAGAGCAGATGTGTATTTGGTCTATGTATATAATACAACATGGTATCAAAATACAATGCAGTAATCATAAAATTATATTTTGAATTGGACCTAAAGGCGGATAAGTACTCACATCGGCTGAGCCGGGATGAGAGACCCGTGCAACCCCCAGGTAGCGGCCGCAAACGCCTGATCCGGGAGTTGAAGGAGAGGAACAAACAGACAGCCTCCAAGGGGGGACATGAGGGAGATGAGTGGGGTATTTAGAATGTGAGAAGATTTTCTGCACTTCAATGTGCAGAAAATCTAAGCAGTTGGGATAACATATTGTGCGCTGTTGCCTCACATTCGGGCTCCACTGGTTATTCTGCATGAGGTCAACATAGCGGCAGTGTCATTTGTTCAGAAACAAAGGAGAACCGAGGGCAGGTTCCAATAGTGATGAAATTATCATGTCCTTGACCGAATGTAATCTTCAGTGGCTAGGGGCGGTGTACCTTCTGGGTGCCCAGGATGCTAATAGGGACTGTCGCACTAGGTGTGTTTGGTTTGGAATATTTTGCTCATATCCCTCAGCTGAACCTGTTTTCATCAACATCCATTCACACGGTGCCTCTCTTGCTACCCTCACTTGTCGGTGGAGGAAGTGGACACTCTCATTGACCCAAGGAATAGTCACCTAACAGATGTGTTTCTTCTACTACCTTTGACCATGAAGTTCTAGGGGAGAGTGTTGTCTGAGGGTCTCACTGTGATATGCATGCCAATTCATCCGCAGGTCTTGGGTTTACCCTAGCCACAGAACCTAGTCCGGACCAAGCCACCAGAGCTACCAGAGTTTCCACAACACCTGTCCCAGGATGGACTGGAAATTTAGAGGGAAGGATTGCAAGACTTGGGCCTTCCTCTAGCAGTGGTTGCATTCAGACAAGGTTCCAGAAAGGCATTAACAAACGCTATTTACTCCGAAGACTAGAACAGGTTCACAGTTGTGACAGCTGAGGAGAATTTTGATCCTCGCACCCAGAGGTTGCCCAGTTGCTATCATTTCTTCACATTGATATGGAGCACAGCCTAGTTCCATAAGAGTCTAAAGTGATTGTAAAGTCTCATTTCTTTTCTTTAAAAACAATAATGTCATACTTACCTGCTTTGTGTAGTGGTTTTGCACAGAGCAGCCCAGATCCACCTCTTGAGTTCCCGCACAGCAAGCAGCCATTCAGACACGGAGCCATGGTTTGGCCCCTCCCCTCAATCTCCTGATTGGCTAACTGACATTAATGGACAGCAGCGGGAGCCAATAGCGCCGCTGCTGTGTCTCAGCCAATCAGGAAGGAGAGTCCCGGACAGATGAGGCATTCGTGGACATCGCTCGATAGAAACGGGCTCAGGTGAGTTTTAGAGGAGCTGAGGCACACTTAAAGTTTTTTATCTTAATGCATAGAATGCAAGACAGAATGCAACCACTTTAAATTTCAGTCATTTCAGCTTTCACCACGGAAAATGGGCATGTGAGCTGCCAGGCGATAACTTCAAGGGGTAGAGTATCGGATCTGCAAGCACTCGGGGCTACAGAATCCTAAATCTTATTATTTTGAAAAAGTTGGGGCCTATTCCCCTCAAGCATTTTTGTTCCCAAGGTGGCTTACGTTTTCATCTTACAAAGTGGCAGTTCCGTCAGAGACAGTACCTAACCTACACAAGCTGGCTGTTTCAAGTGTCTAAATTGCCTATTTTTACGCCGCTTCCTCCGGGAGGCTGTTTGTGTTACCATTAGGCAAGTTCGGAGCAGGAAGCTAAAGCAAAACCTTGTCAGCTGGAACTGTCAAGGTCATCCATAAACCTTACAATGCATCAAGGCAAGAGCCTCCAGAAGTGATAGAGGCTCATTCAGCTAGGTCTTTATGTTCGGGGAAGCGCATGCAAAATGTCTATGAAGACCTCCGCTAAGCAGCAGGCTGGTAGCAACAGTGCACCTGCCTCAGGGGCTAGAGGGAAGATCCAGGGGCTCGTATATCAATGGATTTCAATAAAATGATGGTGCAGGCTTCCATGTCTATTGTAATAAAGTTTGATTTTACATTCTAGCCCTCTCTGTTTAGCTGGTTATCACATGTATGCTGCCATGTTGGTGTAATCAAATACTTACCAAAATTTTCCTTTCCTGACGCCAATTCATGGCAGCATGCGAACCTTTCCTATTTTCGATCTTTTGGTTATTTTTACGGAGAACGGGGGAGGTTGCTCCAGCTTTCCTTTTATAGATTTAAACAGATCCTGTGGGTGGATAAAAGGGCGGAACTATATCACATGTATGCTGCCATGGATTGTCGTCAGTTGATATGGGGTTAATATACACCATGGGATTGATATACTAAAACTGGAAAGTGCAAAATCTTTAATTCAGCTGTGCATGGTAGCCATTCAGCTTCTAACTTCAGCTTGTACCATTAAGCCCCGTACACACGCATCGATTATTGGCCGGGAATTTTCGGCCAACGTTCGATCGGCTGATTTTCGGCTTGTTAGTATGATGCCTAACAAGGTACAACCGACTCCGACTTTTCGACCGAAAAAAATCTGGTGTGCAGGCTATAAAATTTTTGTTGGCCGTCAACACAACGGTCGATTTTTCGTCAGTCAGTACAGATTTCGGCAGACAAAAATCTGATGAGCAAGACTGGGCATGCTCAGAGAAGAAAAAACACACGGAAAGTAAACCAGCACATGACATCACTTCTGAAGTAGATTTTTGTTGGCTGAGAAAATTTGTGTGCAGTCTAGGCACATTCCAACTAACAAAACACCACTCTGGACAAAAGTCGGACGATCGGTTGGCCGATAATCGTTGCGTGTGTACGAGGCATTAGGCTTTGACAAAAAACCTGGAAGCTGATTGGTTTATATGCAGAGCTGCACCAGATTTTTGCACTCTCCAGTTTTAGTGAATCAACCCCAATGTCTAAAGTCTTTGGTTTCCAGAGGCCAAAAAAGCTATATGTCCTCTCTTCCCCTTGACCTTGTTCAGGAATCAGAAGTATTTCATTGAGGATATTATGGAGGAAAGTTTTGAGGACATTCTATATCACAGATTTTTTCCCTCTCCTGAAGTTTATGAGGTACAAGATATGGCTTTGCGTCAAATGCTGTAGACGCACTAATTTTTGTGGCGCACACTAGTCTTTGCCTACCTGCACTTCATTCTCCATAGCCAAAACAAACCCTATGGGTACTGAAAGACTAGCTAAGTCTAAAAATGCTGTTAGCAGCAGAGAACACACACAGCCTGGCTCGGGAGCAAGCCTGCACGTTTGCCTCCATAGCAAGTGGCATACTATTGTGGCAGACACAGGAAAGGAGGCGCTGAAAGTGCTGGTAAGGGCACTCCAGAGAAGGAGGTTTTGGGCCCTACTGTGCAATTCTACTGCACAGAGCAGGTAGATATAACATGTTTTTTAAAGAAAAAAAAACAGCCTTTATAACCGCTTTAACCACTTCTCGACCCCACGCTATAGCCAAATGACGGCTACAGGGCGGCTGGCCAGTTCTGGGAGGGCGTCATATGATGTCCTCCTGTGATCGCACCCGCTTTGGCGTGCTCTGTGATAACTGTGTCCTTATAACAAAACTAATCACAGATCGGGGTAAAGGGCCAATCACAGCAATCTTTTACCACGTGATCAGCTGTGTCCAATCACAGCTGATTACAATGTAAATTCAAGCCGGTTGTCTGCATTCTTTTCCTCACGTTGAGAGGAGAGTCGATAAGCTTGTGTGAAAGGGACATGTACGGTACACTGATAATCAGGGCACTGGTTTTCAATGTCCTGCTTATCAGTACAGTCTCAACAGTGTTGCCAATCAGTGCCCACCATGCTGCCAATTAGTACTGCCAATCAGTGCCTCCTCATCAGGACCTATCAATGCTGCCTATAAGAGCCCAACAGTGCCACCTATCAGAGCAACCTATCAGTGCAGCCTCATCAGTGCCTATCAGTGCAGCCTTTGAAAAATGTAATAACAAACTATGAAAAACATTTTTGTTTTTTCAAAATATTCTGTCTTTTTTCATTTATTTAGAAAAAGATAAAAAAAAAAAAAAAAACAATGGTGCTTAAATACCACCAAAATAAAGCTCTATTTGTGGGGGAAAAAATGATAAAATTTCATATTGGAAGCAGAAAATTGGCCTGGGCAGGAAGCAGGTAAAAGTGCCCAGTAGGTAAGTAGTTAAGAGATCTGTTGTTAGGCATTTTTAAGTCATTGTAAAAGCCTTATTTGCTCACGCACATCCCAGCTCTTCAGCTGTTAATTGCTGCCATGTCTACTTACTAGACTATTGCTAACTGGCCAAGAGGCTTGAACAGAGACCAGGAACTCATCTTTGAAGACCCTGCTCTCTTAGAACACTTACAGATGATGCCTTCAGTCTTATTGTTGTGTGTTGATGCTCTTGAAAATTTAATTTGACAAGTCCCAAGAATTTCTCTCATCTGTATGCACATGCATAGGATTTTGTGGCTCAAAGCTTGGTCTACTGAACATGCTTGTAAGAAGTATCTTCTTCACATGCCTATTGTTGGTGAAATTCCCTCTGGGGAATTCCTTGACAAATCCATCCAGGAAGTTTCTTGAGGTAAGTTATTACTCCACAATGACTAAAAAAGTTTTTATAAAGAGCATTAATACCATAAACGTACCCAGGAGAAAGAAAGATGGGGGCACTAGTGCAACTGCCAAAAATAACAATAGACATGGAATGATAAACAACATAAAAAGAGAGAGTCTTACAGTCCTTAAACAAAGTCCATATAAAAACACTGTAGCATGAAGCTCACACTATGGCTAGCGTCAGCAGTCTCTCTTCCAAGCAGGATTTGGGGAGGCTCCCAACAGCAAACCATGTAAAAACAAAGGAGAGAAAAGCTCCACTATCTACACTATCTCACAAAAGTGAGTACACCCCTCACATTTTTGTAAATATTTTATTATAACCTTTCATGTGACAACACTGAAGAAATGACACTTTGCTACAATGTAAAGTAGAGTATAAAGCTTGCATAACAGTGTATATTTGCTGTCCCCTCAAAATAACTCAACATACAGCCATAAATATCGAAACCGTTGGCAACAAAATTGAGTAAACCTCTAAGTGAAAATGTCCAAATTGGTGCCAAAGTGTCAATATTTTGTGTGGCCACCATTATTTTCCAGCACTGCCTTAACCCAGAGCTTCACAGGTTGCCACTGGAGCAGGGCCAGCACCAGCATAAGGCAGCCAAAGCGGCCGCCTGAGGGCACCAGGAGAGGGGAAGCACGAAAACCAGGGGCTCCCCAAGAGTTGCTTATGCTGGCGCCAGTGGCCGGCCCTGCTTAAATGGCACCTGTACCCAGCCTAGCTCAGTACACAGACAGGAGGCAGCGCAGCACAGCCCCGGCCAGGCTCTGTTTACTTCACCTGCTCGCATCTCCTTACTACAATCCCGACCCTGCCTACTGTTCTCCTCCTCCTCTGCCAGCTGCAGCACAGAGCCAGACTGCAACACACTCAAAGACCACCCCCCTCTCTTCACCCTGCAAGGTGAGGATCGCTGCCTGGATCATGAAAAAAAAAAAAAACATCCGCCCCACCTTGGGAATAGCTGAAAGGGACACAAACACCTCCATTTCAGCAGCACACAGAGCGTGTGAGAATAGGGGGAGGAGCCTGGAGCAAAGTGAGACCAGGGGGAGGTGCCAAGGCCAGCAGAAGGCCCAGGAGGAGCATGATTTGCAGTGGTAGTACAGCACAGTCGGAGATGAAGATTTCTCTTTCCCATCTCTGTGGATGGCAAGCAAGCTGTGTATGTTATTTTACCAGTCATGCCATTGTGCCATGCATGCAAACTCTAATCGTCCCTTATGCCATGCGTGCAATCCCTGATCATCCCTTGTTCCATGCATGCAATCCCTGATCATCCCTTGTGCCATGCATGCAATCTCTGATCATCCCTTATGCTATGCGTGCAATCCCTGATCATCCCTTGTGCCATGCATGCAATCCCTGATCATCCCTTGTGCCATGCATGCAATCCCTGATCATCCCTTGTGCCATGCATGCAACCTCTGATCATCCCTTGTGCCATGTATGCAATCCTTGATCATCCCTTGTGCCATGCATGCAATCTCTGATCATCCCTTGTGCCATGCATGCAACCCCTGATCATCCCTTGTGCCATGCATGAGATCCCTGATCATCCCTTGTGCCATGCATGCAATCTCTGATCATCCCTTGTGCCATGCATGCAACCCCTGATCATCCCTTGTGCCATGCATGCAATCTCTGATCATCCCTTGTGCCATGTATTCAATCCCTGATAATCCCTTGTGCCATGCATGCAATCTCTGGTCACCCCTTGCACCACGTATGCAATTTCTGATTATGCCTCGTGCCATGTAAGCAATCTCTGATTATCCTGTGTGCCATGTATGCAACCTCTGATCATCCCTTGTGCCATGTATGCAATCCCTGATAATCCCTTGTGCCATGCATGCAATCTCTGGTCACCCCTTGCGCCACGTATGCAATTTCTGATTATGCCTCGTGCCATGTAAGCAATCTCTGATTATCCTGTGTGCCATGTATGCAACCTCTGATCATACCTTGTGCCATGTACGCAATCTCTGATCATCCCTTGTGCCATGCATGCAAACTCTGATAATCCCTTGTGCCATGCATGCAAACTCTGATAATCCCTTGTGCCATGTATGCAATCTCTGACCATCCATTCCTTGTGCCATGCATGCAAACTCTGATCATCCCTTATGCCATGCATGCAATCTCTGATAATCCCTTGTGCCATGTGTGCAATCTCTGATCATCCCTTGTGCCATGCATGCAATCTCCGATCATCCCTTGTGCCACGTATGCAATCTCTGGTCATCCCTTGTGCCATATATGCAATCTCTGACCTTTCTGTGTGCCATGTATGCGATCTCTGATTATCCTGTGTGCCATGCATGCTATCTCTGATCATCCCTTGTGCCATGCATGCAATCTCTGATCATACCTTGTGCCATGTGTGCAATCTCTGATCATCCCTTGTGCCATGCATGCAATCTCCAATCATCCCTTGTGCCACGTATGCAATCTCTGGTCATCCCTTGTGCCATAAATGCAATCTCTGACCTTTCTGTGTGCCATGCATGCAATCTCTGATCATCCTGTGTGCCATGCATGTAATCTCTGATCATCCCTTGTGCCATATATGCAATCTTTGATCATCCCTTGTGCCATGTATGCAATCTCTGACCACCCCATGTGCCACGTATGCAATCTCTGACTGTCCTGTGTGCCATGTATGCAATCTCTGATCGTTCCGCGTGTCACGTATGCAATCTCTGACCATCCCGTGTGCCATGTATGCAATCTCTGACCATCCCGTGTCCCATGTATGCAATATCTAACCACCTCGCATACCATGTATGCAATCTCTGACCACCCCACGTGCCATGTATACAATCTCTGACCGTCCCGTGTGCCATGTATGTAATCTCTGACCATCCAGTGTGCCATGTATGTAATCTCTGACAACCCGTGTGCTATCTTTGCATTCTCTGCCCACGCCGCGTGCCATGTATTTAATTTCTAACCATCCAGTGTGCCTTGTAGGCAATCTCTGACCACCCTGTGTGCCATGTATGCAATGTTTGACAGTCCCCTGTGCCATGTATGTGATCTCTGACCACCCTGTGTGCCATGTATGCAATTTCTGACCACCCTGTGCGCCATGTATGCAATCTCTGACCGTTTTTGGTGTTTTTCTTTTTTGTAAGTTAAACACACACTCTAAGCACTAGAACCACTATAGCTTAATGGAGCACAAACAAAGTGTATGCCATATGGGGGTGGGTGGAGCAGGAGGAAGAATTGGGGGGGGGGCACCAAAATGCACCTTTGCCTATGTAGTTAAAAATCCTTGCACCGGCCCTGCACTGGAGTCCTCTTCAACTCCTCCATGACAACATCATGCAGCTGGTGGATGTTAGAGGCCTTGCGCTCCTCCACCCTCTGTTTGAGAATGCCCTACAGATGCTCAACAGGGTTTAGGTCTGGAGACATGCTTGGGCAGTCTCCCCTTTACCCTCAGCTTCTTCAGCAAGGCAGTGGTCACCTTGGAGGTGTGTTTGGGGTCGTTATCATGTTGGAATACTGCCCTGCGGCCCAGTCTATGAAAGGGAGGGGATCATGCTCTGCTTCAGTATGTCACAGTACATGTTGGCATTCATGGTTCCCTCAATGAACTGAAGCTCCCCAGTGCCGGAAGCACTCATTCAAGGCAGTGGTATTCTTGGAGGTATGTTTGGGGTCGTTATCATGTTGGAATACTGCCCTGTGGCCCAATCTCCGAAGGGGGGGGGGGGTCATGCTCTGCTTCAATATGTCACAATACATGTTGGCATTTATGGTCCCATCAATGAACTGTAGCTCCCCAGTCCCGGCAGCACTCATGCAGCCCCAGACTCCCACCACCATGCTTGACTGTAGGCAAGACACACTTGTCTTTGTACTCCTCACCTGGTTGCCACCCCACACGCTTGACACCATCTGAGCCAAATAAGTTTATCTTGGTCTCATCAGACCACAGGACTTGGTTTCAGTAATCCTTGTTCTTAGTCTGCTTGTCTTCAGCAAACTGTTTGCGGGCTTTCTTGTGCATCATCTTTAGAAGAGTCTTCCTTCTGGGACGACAGCCATGCAAACCAATTTGATGCAGTGTGTGGCGTATGGTCTGAGCATTGACAGGCTGACTCCCCACCCCTTCAACCTCTACAGCAATGCTGGCAGCACTCATATGTCTATTTCCCAAAGACAACCTCTGGACATGATACTAGGCATGTGCACTCAACTGGTCGACCATGGCGAGGCCTGTTCTGAGTAAAACTTGTCCTGTTAAACCACTGTATGGTCTTGGCCACCATGCTGCAGCTCAGTTTCAGGGTCTTGGCAATCTTCTTATTGCCTAGACCATCTTTATGTAGAGCAACAATTTTTTTTTTTTTAGATCCTCGGAGAGTTCTTTGCCATGAGGTGTCATGTTGAACTTCCAGGTGACCAGTATAAGAGAGTGAGAGCGGTAACACCGAATTTAACACACCTGCTTCCCATTCACACCTGGGACCTTGTAACACTGAGGAGTCACATGACACTGGGTAGGGAAATGGCAAATTGGACATTTTACCTTAGGGGTGTACTCACTTTTGTTGCCAGCGGTTTTGACATTAATGGCTATGTGTTGAGTTACACGTATGTGTGGCCTTTACCTGTTATATCTAGGTAATATGTACGCACAGGGAACCTGGGAGTACCACAGTCCATAATGAGTTACATCAGGTCCTGGGCTTGTAGACCCAACATTTGGGACAGCCTGGACCTGACAGTACCATAATCTATTCATTTTATATGTACCCTATAAATATGTATATAGTATAGTCACTGTTGTTGCCAAAATAAGAGAATAAGGTACTTAAATAAATAACTATCTGATTGCTTTGTTTTGTATAGAAAAATACCTCTCTTTTTTCTTTCCCCCCCTACTAGAGAAACCCGGGCTAGCTATACAAAATAACTTGGAGTAACTTTATAAATACAAATGTGAATAATTAAAATGCTTATATATATTATTGAGAGGAATATGGAGATACCATGGCGATTTACCTAGTTCCCTTGATAAGGCCATAGCTATGGATAACTGGTTTCATCTAGAGGTAGGGTCCCTGCTTAGATAACATTGGATTTTTGGAATTTTGGAAATTCCCTAATCTGTATACACAATAGTGTCTGATCCAGGGGAGGTTGAAAATATTTGTCGTCTAAAAATTTGGGAATGCGTAAAAAATGTTCCTTTGTTAAGGCCACTTTAAGTTTGGTCGTCTTATACCATATATTTTGTGGGTAATCATCCATTGTCCCCTCACCTCTTTCCTTGTTTTGTTTTGTCTTGCTTTATATCCTCTAATGTTTCTGTATTAGGATAAGTGTGTGGATGCTTTGCTGCAGTACCTCTCTCTGGCCACAAGATCTCCTCACTCTGGCGCTTAGCTTCCGCTACCCATTCGCAGCCAGGCTAATTATCTGGCTCTGTCGGGGTATAAATAGGAGGCGGCGTACGTCATTATTACGTCCTGAAGAAGCGTGCTGGGTCACGTGAAACGCGTTGATGTCACGCACAGAACTCGTCACTCCACTCCGCACCCGGCGTGAACGCCTCTCCTCTGAAGCTGGTTGAATCACGGGGAATCCCCCCCTGACCCAATGACTTTTCTAATGATCCAAGGCTACGGCGGTGGTGGCCATTACTGGTGATCAGCACAAGCCTGTCAGTAGCTTACTGTAAGCTTACTCAGCGGTCATCTAGGGAAGAACTTCTTGAGAGCTTCAGCCCTGTAGAACTTGAACCGCCAAGGCAAATACATTTGAAAGCAGTTACAACGGTCTCCGCTGCGTTGGCTTGGTAAGAGACTTTGCTTCAACATAATTTGCCATATTGCCATCCCTGAAAGGTCAAGCCAGACTGTGCAATTTGAACCAGCTGTTCACTGGACTGTCCTGAATTTACTGGCTAGTGACCTATCCAGAATCTGGGCAATCATTCTATGAATACTAGAATGAACCTTTAATGGGTGTGATCATGGTTCAACTGTTCTGAGTTGCATGCAGAGCCATTAGAAACGCATGAGAGATGACAAGCCAGATCTGCAGCTTATTCATTTTGAGCTATCTGCATGCCATATGGACTCCACTGGGTTCAATACGCAACTTACACTGCTGATTTAGCTGCTGTGATAAGGTGAACTGATGCAATAGGAACACCCTATGTTCTACTTGGAGGTATTTTTATTCATCCTGCATCAGATCGGTAGACTCCAGTGTGGGTTATGGGTGGCCACAATCTTACATAGACTGTCATAGTCTGGTCGAGGCACCCTGTTTGGAATTACCCACAGGAGTCATCAAATGTTTCAGAATTACAAGAGTTCCAACTGCTCTTCGTTACAGGATTGGAGTCCCCCTACACATGAACCTAGTATCAGGTTCCAGTCTAACCATAATTTGAGATCCAGATAGAAGCCTTTTCCACACTATTGGCCACCTCCAGTGGATCCTGCCCGCAGAGGGACATTTCTGGCCTGGTCTTTGTTGGAGGGTGAGGGGTGGTGGTGCCTGGGTGCTGGGTGGAGTGTCATCAGAGTTCCAAGTGTGTTTTATGGAGTACGGACGTGAGTTAATGTGGGAGAGATTTCACAGGTTTCATGTTTACATTTGCCATTGCCTTGTGCTTTGATATGTTATATGTAATTTTCCTCAATAAAGAATTTTTATAATTGTGCACAAACCAGTGTTGAGCCATACTTTGCAACTTTTATTGTTATTGTGAGGGAACAGTGAATTTACACTGTTATATACAAGATACACTCACTACTTTACATTGGAGCAAAGTGTAATTTCTGCAGTGTTGTCACAAACAAAGATATAATAAAATATTTACAAAAATTTGAGGGGTGTACTCACTTTTGTGAGATACTGTAAGTGCATTATTTATGAAAACATATTTATGAAATGAAAAACAATAAATATGCACTAACATTTACAAGATTTTAAAAAGCGTATCAATAAGTCTCCAGCAGGTGGCAACCTTCCAGGTGGTCAATGGTGAACAAGCTCCTCCACAGGGATGTGATGCAAGGTGCTTGGCACTGGGAAGTAAACCAGGGAAACACCAGGATAAGCCAACAGAGGAAGCATTGGGTGGAGAGGAGCAGGGGAGTGAGTATCTAGACAATCTAGGTTAGGGGCTCTGTGTTTTTATTGATGCACTCAGCACAGACAGACACAACTCTAGCCCCTACATGCAAGGGTGGCTGCACAGGATGCTGCAAGAGCGGAGATACCCTAAAACCTGGGACAGCAGTCATGGCACCAGCAGCATAGGCAAGGATTAAAGGATGAAAAAGCTGAATACTCAGTGAGTAAATCAGCTGCTGAAAGTCTTAAATAATTGCGGATTTCATATAAATTCTGGACTGTCACCCCCTTCCAGTCAAGGCCATTTTTCAGAGCTGTCATACTTTGAATTGAGTGAGTCGCTTTAAAGTTTTTGAGACAAAGCTTTCTTTTGGTTATATTTAATGGGTTTTAAACCTTTTTTTATATAATCATAAATGTCATACTTACCTGTTCTGTGCAAAGGTTTTGCACAGCGCAGCCTCGCACCACCTCTTCTAGGCTCCCCTGTCATCGCTCCTCGCCAAGTTCCCCCATAACATGGTGTTGCTCTGCCCCAGCCCCTGCTTCCTTGTTACAGGTTTGGATTGACAGCAGCAGGAGCAAATGGCTCCAGCCTTTCTGTCCTGTGAGGAGAGAGAGAGCAGTTGCTCTCAGACACAGCACAGCATTGAGATCAGACTCAGGTAAGTAATTGGAAAGGGCTGGCTGGAGAAGGGGGGGATCCAGATCACAGAAGATTTATTATCTTAATGAAGAGATAGCATTGAGGCCCTTTTCACACGAGTCACGTTTTGCAGGTGGACCCTCCATTGTCCTCTTTGGAACAACAGGTGCAAACAGACATGTGCCCATTCACTCTTGCCGACATCCGATCCAATAAAAACAGAAAAAATGGGGATCTGTTCAAAATCCATCTCGTGGATCAGATTGGATCAGGTAGAAAAGGACAGGAGGTCTATTTAAATCTAACCATCCATAAAGCAGAGCAAGCTATGTCTGGTCTGAATAAGCAGAGTGGAAAAGATCCAGATGTCCGCCTGCTCAGGGGTATCAGCTGACAGATTCCCTGCTTAGCAGTCAGGCTCTTGGCAGAGTACAAACAGAAAAAAAAAAAAAAACACATGCTACTATATTTCTTTGATAAAAAAAAATAACCCAAGTCAATGCATATTATTTAGTCTGTGTGAAAGATATGGTCTACAAATTATGATATATTTACACACACACATATATATATATATATATATATATATATATATATATATATATATATATATATATTGATGTACTGGCTGCTTATCTCATTTCTTGAGGCCCCAAAATGCTAGGGCAGTTCAAATCCCCCCCCCCCCCCCCATGACCTTTTTTGGAAAGTAGACAGTCCAAATTATTTTGTAAGAGGCACTGTGAGGTTTTTGAAGCTATTTTTTGCTCAATTGTTCTTGAAAAATGATTTTCACAAAATTGTCATTTTAACAAGTTTTTTTTCTCACACACAGCATAGGCATAGTTGCAATTACACCCCAAAACATATTGTTATATCTCCCAAGTATTTTGAGGGGCTCAAAATCCAAGGAGCACCTTAAGGTTTTCTAGGGGCAATATTTACGCATCTAGTTTCCTGACTACCTATCACACTTGGACGCCCTGGAGCACCAGGACCAACAAAATGACCATATTTTGGAAAGCAAACACCCAAACATATTCTAGAGGCATAATGAGTTTTTTTGAAAATATGATTTTTTTTGCCAAAAGCTTTTGGAAAATGCAGAAAGAACAACGAGCATTTGTTCTACACAAAATTGCCAATTTAAATAGATTTCTTGCACACAGCATGTGCATACTTAGAATTACATCCCAAAATGCATTCTGCTACCACGTGTGAGATTTTATTACTTTTTTGGACTAATACCAGACATTTTATCTTGTGTATCACAAAAATCAACTAATTGTGTCAAAACCAATGTACTGTAATTGTTGCCTCTGTACAAGTTGTCAGGGAATATAGCTTGGTGTGGCATCACCTATAGCAGTCCCTGTACCTATAAGTCATAACCTACCGGTACGTGGCTGCCCCTAAGAATGCCATATTCACTGGCCAGTAAGTACAGGAGCCTGAACAAAGAAAGAACAAAAGGGTTCATGTGGTAGCAGAAGTGCAGTTGTTTGCAGGGAATGTCTCAGAATGGTGTCTCGCAGGTACGTAGTCAGTCGAAAGTGCAGATGGGTCAGTTCAGGAAGAGACATGATCAGCAACCAGGCATAGGATTGGTCCAGGCAGCAGGCAGAATTGTGGTAAATAAACACGCCAGGGTCAGGGGGCTAGTGTGGCACCAATCAGGAACACTGCTGCTTACTTACCCTGAGACAGATGTGGTGACAATCAGGGACAGCGTTGCTGGCTTACACTGGTCTGGTGACACTGTTTCTGGTGTGGTCAATGATCAGGAAAACTGTTACTTTCTGCACTAGTCCGTTATGGCGGCAATCAGGAACACTAATTCTAGCTATTATTACAAATATATAATTAGCGCAATCCCTTAGATTAGCCTCAGTTATGTCTAATCAATGTGGTTTAAATATTAAATCATAATAATAATAATAGCTGTTTTTGTGTGAAAATTAAAGTTAAATTTAATTGGACAATAATTCTAAGTGCTAGTGCATGTGCAAAATAAATGTATCCAACTATAGTGAAAACATATTAGATCTTCCTCAATAACAGTGTTATAAATATGGGTGGCCTATTTGTGACCAGATAAATCTTCAATTTTAAATTGTGCTAGTGCAATAATTTTTTTACCAAAAAGTGCTAGTGTAATTAAAAAAAGCATACAAAAATAAATATTTAAAACTGCAATTAATCAACAGAAATATATAGAAAATATATATATGTGTTATCTAGTGGAAAATCAATAATTCAATAAAAATAACTCAAATAATATATATGAATTATTCAGTGAAAAAAATCAGTCAATATTATAAATAACAAATCCATCAAACAAATCCAAAAAAAAAATTCTCCAGTGATAAAGTGCAAAGTGCTGCTTGATCTCAAACGAAGTGTTCACGGTGTTTACACGTGAAGATCCTCTCCCCCACAGTGCTATAATGGTTTGTACAGATCAAACTCACCAGAAGCTTTGCTTGTAAAATTATAAACCAACCACCAAGCAAGTATAAACTCCCACGGCAAACAGCCAGACAGCTTCTCCTTGTAAACACACTTGGATGGATCAGGGTTCAGGAAGGTCCATATAGATAAACATGGAAAGGAATGCCGACCATAGTGTACAATTGTAAAGCAATCATTTATTAAATTAATACAATCAATTACACTCACATGGGCCGATGTCTACTAAACACAAGGAATCTGCATGTGTAAAAATCCTCCACTGTCCCGGTCTCTGTGATGTGTACTCGGAGCCTGGATACAGTGTAGCAATGCGATGCGGTGATGCCTCAGCGTCCTAAGCCACGCCCTACCGGTTTCGCCACCTGACGTCTTCACAGGGAGGTCAGGGGGCTAGTGTGGCACCAATCGGGAACACTGCTGCTTACTGCTTACTTACCCTGAGACAGATGTGGTGACAATCAGGGACACCATTGCTGGCTTACACTGGTCTGGCGACACTGTTTCTGGTGTGGTCGATGATCAGGAAAACTGTTACTTTCTGCACTAGTCTGCTATGGCGGGAATCATGAAAACTAATTCTGGTGACACTGACTGGTGTTGAGGTGAGCTGAGATGTGTGACTGGCTGCACTATTAGGGCTTGTTCACATGTGGGTTTGGGAGGCAATAAAACCTTGCAGTTGAGCCACAGTTGTACAGTCCCTCAACCGCAACCCCTTTAAGCTGCAGAGGAAAGCTGCAATGCAATGCAAGTGCTTATACAGCAATGATCACTGTATAAGAGATCATGTCTATCTGTGTTTAGCATCATGCATGAAGTCATTTTTTTATTGCTGTGATTAGACAAAGCTATCACATGGTACAGGGCTGCTGTGATTGACCCGGTACCATTTGATGACTGTGACCAATCACAGAGATCACAGTAGTAAATAAGGGCATCATGAATGACAGCCATTGTTAATAGTTTTAACTGTGATTGCTGTGACTGGCCACAGCAATCACATGGTACAGGGTAATCCCAGCAGCCCCGCACCCCGATCTGTGATCCTCTGTGTCCTATGGACACAGCATTCTCAAATTGCACTCCTGAGAACATGCATCAGTAGTCAATGTGGGGGGGGGGATGGGTACAGGTAAGGAAAGGTGGTTAAGGAAAGTGTCCTCCCCAATGGTGACACACACAAAGCACTTTGTAAAACACCAAAACATTTTCAAATAAAGACTGGAAACTATTTTTCATAATATCAGTAATAAGGGCTGGTTCACACCAGATGCAATCCAGTGTGTTTTTAATCTGCATCAAAAAGGCATGAACAGTGTTCCAATAGCCTTAGTTCACACCAGTGCAGTAAACAAATGCACAACATGCTGCTTTTTTCTGTTAGGAAAGCATCTGGAACACAGCAAAACGCATCAAAAATGCACTAGAACACATCAAAAATGCACTGAAATGTATACGTCCTGAATTAGAATGAAGAAAAACAAAAAGAGGAAGAACACATAAAAAATGCATTGGAACGTATCAGAATGCATCAAAAACGAGCATGCAGAAACTCACTGGAACAGAAATTGTGACGTGAACCAACCCCAAAAGAAACAAAAAATGAAAACTTTATATTAGACAAATACTGTACCCAAAATTCTACACACATTCACTGCCATTTTATGTTAACAAAAAAATGAACAATATTCACAGTAGGTTCTGCTTTTCAATGAAAACTGAAGAATAGAAATATTATGTACATTATAGACCTAATTATTGGGTAACCATCAGTGTGAAGGTTGTCTTCTCTTTCAAACTGCACTGATGGTCTTACTCTCTTCCTGTTGAAAGACGGTTGTACTTTTGCTCCAGCTAGTATTTGAAGAAGAAAAGGAAACATATGGATTCACAATAGTAGACAAAAGCTGACAGTCTGAAAGTTATCATTATTTTGCTGCAGGGCAACCTAAATCCAGCTAATTGTCTAATATAAAAGAAGGTGGCAAGCATCATTTTGTACATTCATATCAGGCAGGTGTTAACCTATTATAGGTGAAAGTGGAACTAGCTTTCTAGATGTTAATTTAATCTAATGTAATGAACGACCAAATTATGAATAGACCTAAGTAGCAAGAAAAATCTGATTAAATACCCTACTAAGTTATTCAGAGGAAACATTTTCACTCGTCTCTCTTTCCCTAGGAACATATGACCTTCTAAACTAGTCAATTATCCCAGACTGCCAATAAGTATGCAGGAGGAGATTTTCCAGAGACCCTTATTGTGCAAACTATTCAGGAGGGACTAGTTTGTCCTCAAATCATAGCTTTTGGTCTGAAAAAGTAGATACCTACAAAGTCAGCTTCAGAGAGACAAGAAAATAGAGATACATCAGGGCCTGTACTAAGAAATGTTATCAAAAACAAATAATGTAATTTTAAGTGGATGGAGAAGGCCACCTTGTGGGTAATGTTATATTCATCTTCCAGACCCTGCTGTAATTACAGTCTCTTCCTCTTGTTGTCCACCCTGATTTTTGTTCATCGGAGACCCAATAATTTAAGCTGGAATCTTTCTAAAACCTCAAGAGGCACAAAAGCTGAGAACTCATAGTTTATATAAGGAGGAACCTGGAAACAGCCAGTCTTCTTGGCTCAGGAGGTAAACTTAAAACTGGACTACAGCTTTTCATACACTTTACGTAGTTTGGGTCACGCTAGCCCAAACTAACTATGTTCCTTACTAACACGTGAGGCCATTGGATGTGCAGTATATACTGTTTGTAGCTGAGGCTACATACAGCATTCCGCACTACGTTCCAGGTTCGAGTTGAGACTTCCAGTCTCATACCAGAGACACAGAGTCTATCCCAGCGGCTCTTAGCCATTCAGAGAAAACTATATTTCCTGGGTCAGAGGTTGTGACCTCATCAGCCCGCCTCTCCGACTCAGCTAATCAGAGGAAGCTTTGTATTCATTGCTAGAATACATTGCTTTCTATGAATGGCTGAGCACCGCTATGATAGACTCTCCTGTGTTTCAGGTAAGAGACTGGAAGTTTCGGATTAAACCCGGAACACAGTGCGGTATGTTGTATGTAACCCCAGCTACATACAGTTTATACCACACATCCAGCAGCATTTACATGTTACTGAAAGACATAGTTCTATGTAGAACTATGTAAAGTGTATGAAGAGCTAGAGTTCAGCTTTAAAGCATATTTAAAATGTACTATATCGAAAGCCTACTAATCTTTAGATGTGGTGGTTGCATTTGTTTTCTATTTTCTTTTAGGCTTTTTATCTTTTATTTTTTACTTGTTGATCTGGGGATTTGTCTGTCATTTTTCAACTTAATGTAACAGATCAAGCTGTCCAGCCAATACTGGCAATTAGAAGGCTGAGACAAACCATTTAACATTGACAAGAGTGATTACAATGGTCAGCCCTTATCCCAAAAAAAAAAAAAAAAAAAAAAAGTTTCTGCAACAGCTTAAGTGTTGCTGCCATTCAGATTTAATTTGTTAGTCCAGTCCATGTAAATTTGCTAGTGCATCATCTAACCCTGCTCTCTCCGCAGGTTGACAATGCTGCTGTCCAGGGGTGGCTCTATTGCTTCTCCACAGAGTGTGGTGTTGACTGGCTGGAATACCAGATGTAAAAAAAAAGCCTTAAAAAAGGAAATGAATGCAGACACCACATTTAAGAACTGGTAAACTGCAATATATATATATATATATATATATATATATATTTGGCTTTCTACACGCTTGATGTTTATATACAGGTAGCTTTCTAACCCAAAAATAATATACTGGTTTTATTTTCCTACAAAACCTCTCTTGTGAAACAGTTAAACCAAAATGAGGACTCATTAAATTAAAAGCTAATGTGCACAAAACATTAGCTATATAGTAAACAGGCTTTAAATGCAGGGGTAACCCAACCTTTATCACCAAAGCCATTTTTTTTTAAGCATCCTGGTAGTGAGATGTCTCTGCAGTGATGTGAATACTCCAACACCAAGCCAAAGAGTAACATGGTGAAAGTTTCTCTGCTTGGGCTCCCTTTATATTCCATGGTCACGTACCAGTGCATGCACACTTACTCCAGCTACCAGCAAGCTTGTAAATACAAAAGACTGTGTTGTTAAAAAATATGGCCCCTCTGCGTCTGATGTAATTTTACCTGTTAGTTATGTTATTTGAAGGGGATGACTAGGAAAGCAGGTTTTAGGTAGAGGGTTTTAATTGTAATTAAACCTAAGCTTTCAATAAAAAAATGTAAATGAGCAATTAAATTGTTTTCCAAAATCATTTCTCTAAATTCATTATTGCAAAGCAACCACATTTTTTACATTAATTAATAAATTAAAATTAAAAATCAACATACTCATTCATGCAAAAAGAATAAACTTCTAGCACATAAATCAAAAAGATTTTACTTAGTACACCCCTGGTTGGATTAATGGCTGTCTTCACGAGTTGGATGCTATGGTGAGGTTTTATAGGTAAAAGCCTTTACATACAATATACTTTGTAATGGACACTTTATATCTAGGAAAGCGTCGTACATACTAACATCATTGGTAAAGTGTATGCAAATTTCAGTGCCTGGTCTATAAATCAGTGAGAGCAGGCTGTATTAGGAGCCATAGTTTCTCTCCCTGAAACGGAGTCCTGCCCCCATCTTACAGCTAAGCCTCACCAAATGTCATTTAACTTACAAATGCCAGAACCCTTTTGGCTATTAAAATCTGTAGCATTTGACATCTGAATAAAAGTGGTAGGGCATAACTCTAGAAAAGGATCCTCTCCAGGAACAAAGCACCAGCACGGGTGCGTGCAGGCACCACACATTACTGCACTTAACCAGTTAGGTTTCAAAGTTTATATACTTTGAAGGACGTGTGCACAAAATAAATTAAAGTGGTTGTAGACCCTCACATATACCCAGTGATGTGAACAGCCTCAGAAGATACACAGAGATTAAACAAATCCTCCTACATAGTGTTAAAGAGGTTGTAAACCTCCTAAAAAACAAACAAAAAAAAAACAGTAAATTAATAAAAAATAAAAACCTGTAAGACGAAGGCATAATGAGCTAGTATGCATCGTCTTCCTTCCGGGTTCGTGTCATCTGGCCGCCTGATTGGCTGGAACCGCAATGACGTCACTGCCACGCAAGAATGCAGGAGCCGCCTTTTACAGCACAGGGCTCTGAAGGAATGGCACAGGCAGCTATTCCTTCAGAGCAAATGCGCCAGGGATGTCACTTGCAAGTAAAGTAAATATCTCCTAAACTTTGCACGTTTAGAAGATATTTACAGTACCTATAGGTAAGCCTTATCATATGCTTACCTATAGGTAAAAAGTACAGAGGGAAGTTTACTTCCTCTAAAATGTTTCAACTGTCAGGAGCAAAAAGAAAGGGGCGGAGATGGTACAGTTACACTGTGTGAGAGCTGTTTGAAAGAAAGGCACCCACCCGCCACACAGCACAACACAGCACAGCACAGCAGAAGAACTTCTGAATAGACTAGCTGCATGCTGAGCTTCCTCCCCCTCCCTCCCTTCCAACACAAATATATGTCATGCGTCGGGACAACGTCTCAGAAGCAACACTTGCTGATAAACATAGGAATGAAGAACCAGAGAGAAACGACACCTAGAGCTTTGGAGAGAGATAAGTAAACACTACAGATATATGGGCTTTGCTCAGATTCCATGACTGAGGTTTACAACCACTTTAAGTGATAGAGATTCTTTCCTTAAATAGCACCCAAGAAAACAAGCTTAGAGGCTGCCCCTCCGTAATCAAGTCAGTAGTGAGGCTCACAGTCTTCTACCATGCTGTCGGTGATGTAGTTACTGTGCAGAATGTGTTCATAATATAACTTCTCAGAGGCTGTATTAACTGTCCAAGCCACAACCTCAATGCCTCTGTTATTCCATTTCTCCACAAAGTCTCTGCAGGGGAGAAAAGCAAATTTCAGTTTTATACTCGACTTATACTGGATGGCACACTTTTCCTTTAAGCTGACAGTACATAAATTCTATAAGACTCTGTCCATTGCATTTTAAAACAAACATATGAGCATTAAGGGATGAGGTTTCGGTTCACCGCTACAATGGGTTCAAAGCGAATTATGGGGGTTTGAGATTTGCAGCCCCGATGAGTTTATGAGTGGATAATTTTTGGCCTAAGACAATCCATTACTATAAAAGAGGGGATGGGATTCACATTGCAGCCAAGAAGTGCAGAGAAATGGAAACGGTTTTAGGGAAAGCTGACAAACTGCATAGGGAGAGATTAGGGTCAGTTAAAAAACTGTACTTTAATTCAGATTGTTTGCCCTTACGGAAGTCAACCCATAGGCTTTTTATTAATGCAGGCTTTTCTCCACTTTTGTGGTTAGTTTGAGGTTAGCAGTCTCTTTTTCTCCGCCCATAGCAAGCTTTTTTTTCATTTATTTTTTTTAAATTCGATGTTGATAGGGCCTTTTTTTGGGGTGCTCAAAGCAGAGTATCCACTTGGTCATCCGTTCATTAACCACTTTACCACCGGAGGATTTTCCTGCTAAAAGACCAGGGGTTATTTTGCGATTTTTTACTGCGTGACTTTAACGGACAATCGCGCGGTCGTGCGACGCTGTACCTAAACGAATTTCACGTCCTTTTTTTCCCACAAACAGAGCTTTCTTTTGGTGGTATTTGATCACCTGTGCGATTTTTTGATCACGCGCTATAAACAAAAAAAGAGCGTAATTTTTGCAAAAACAACAATATTTTTCACTTTTTTTTATATGAAATTCCCCCAAAAAAAAATGTAAAAATCAAAATTTTTTAAAATTTTCGGCCAATTTGTTTTACGCTACCTATGTTTGGTAAAAAAAATCGCAAAAAGCGTATTTTGATTGGTTTGCGCAAAAGTTATCGCGTTTACTAACAAAGGGAAAGATTTTTGTCATTTTTGGTGTTTTTTTTTTTAACGAGTAATGGCGGTGATCTGCGATTTTTTTTGCGGTACTGCGACATTGCGGCGGACAGATCGGACCCTTGACTGACATTTTTGACACTTTTGGGGGTACCAGTGACATTACTGCAGTAATCAGTGCTATATATATGCACTGTTACTGCAAAAATGACACTGGCAGGGAAGGGGTTAACAGTATTGGACAGGGAGGGGTTAAGTGTGTCCTAGGGGCGTGATTCTAACTGTGTAGGGACATTGCTATTAGTGTAAAAACGAAGATCAACAGTTCTACATAGTAGAACTGTTTGATCTTCACTTTTACACAGGGAGAACTGACAGGTGGCTTGTTTACACAAGCCGCTCTGTCTTTCTCCCGCTGTAGCGGCGATCGTAGTGTGACCGGCGGACATCGGGTCCGCCAGTCACACTCCCGCACTCCTCCGTGAACGAGCCGAGGCGGGCGCGCGCCTCGGCGGGCGCGCGCCCGCCCGCTATTGGCTCTGGAAGGAGTGACAGGCGAGCGACGTAGACCTACGTCACTCTGCCTGGCCGGGGCCGACTGCCGCAGTAAATATACTGTGCGCAGTCGGCAAGCGGTTAAGCTGCCTTTTGTTCAAAGCACGCAGCTTCATCATTTGAAAAAAAAGCTTTGATTAAGATTAGTGTGCACCTAAACCACCTCAAATTGTCACTCACATTTATTGCAGCCCATATATAGAACAGTTACCTGATTTACATGAATCCTCAAGGACAGCACATAGGAGATAGAGGCTTTGCCTACCTAAAAACAGGAAACACAACATCCACAATCAAAAAGAGCACAGTCACCCAGTGTCCTCCGTATTAAGGAAGAACAAAATGCAACTAATGAAAAACAGAATAACACCATACAACACCGAATTTAGGGAGGGAATTTGAGCTGTCCTGGAAGATTTATAGAAACTGAGTTACCAGGTAACTAACTCTGTTTTCCCAAATCATCTTCCAGGACAGAACATGAGAGGGCAAGCTAGAAATAATTTATTAGGGTGGGTCCACTGCTTGTAGGAACTATTCTAGAAGTCTTACTCCTGACAGGACAGCAGGGCAATCTGGAGGTGTCAAATCACCATGTGAAATTTGTACCAGGTGGCAGCTCTATAGAGCTCTTGATACAAACCACTAATTCTCTGTCCTTCTTGAAGCCAAAGACTTGTGAAATTATCTAAATCCATTGGGAGATTACACTTTTAAAATTAAGTACAGTGTGCACCGAAAAGGCGAAAGTGATTCAGGATAATCCTTGCTTTACCCCTCCACCACAGATTCCTAGGTCACTACAGAAAGAATTTTGAAAGCAGGGAAAACTTACACCACATAAAAATATCTAAGGACATGCCTAGGCCCTGGCCACCATTTTTCCTCTAGGGAAAGGAGTTGTGGGACAGCGCTTCACTTATTCCATATTCTGTTATGTTACAGCCTTATTCCAAAATGAATTAAATTCATTTGTTTCCTCAAAATTCTAAAAACAATACCCCATAATGACGTGAAAGAAGTTTGTTTGAAATCTTTGCAAATGTATTAAAAATAAAAAAACGAAAACAAAAACACATGTACACAAGTATTCAAAGCCTTTGCTCAATACTTTGTTGAAGCACCTTTGGCTCCAAATAAAGCCTCAAGTCTTTTTGAGTATGATGCTACAAGTTTGGCACACCTATTTTTGGGCAGTAACTCCCATTCTTCTTTGTAGGACCTCTCAAGCTCTATCAGGTTGGATGGGGAGCATCCACAGACATTTTCAGATCTCTCCAGAGATGTTCAATCAGGTTCAGGTCTGGTCTCTGGCTGGGCCACTCAAGGACATTCACAGAGTTGTTATCTTGGCTGTATGCTTAGGGTCATTGTCAAGTTGGAAGATGAACTCGCCCCAGTCTGAGGTCCAGAACGCTCTGGAGCAGGTTTTCATCAAGGATGTCTCTGTACATTACTGCATTCCTCTTTCCCTCGATCCTGACTAGTCTCCCAATTCCTGCCGCTGAAAAACATCCCCAAAGCATGATGCGGACACTACCATGCTTCACTGTAGGGATGGTATTTGCCAGGTGATGAGCAGTGCCTGGTTTCCTCTAGACATGACGCTTGCCTTTCAGGACAAAGAGTTCAATCTTCGTTTTATCAGACCAGAGAATTTTGTTTCTCATTGGGAGTATTTCAGGTGCCTTTTGGCAAACTACAGGCAGGCTTTCACATACCTTCTGCTGAGGAGTGTTTTCTGTCTGGCCATATCAGATTCTTGGTCACCTCCCTGACTAAATCCCTTCTCTCCCGATCGTTCAGTTTGGCCAGGCGGCCCCGCTCTAGGAAGAATCCTTGTGGTTCCAAACTTCTTCCATTTACAGATGATGGAGGCCAGTGTGCTCATTGGGACCTTCAATGCTGCAGAAATATATCATTTTTCTTTACCCTTCCCCAGATCTGTGCCTCAATACAATCCTGTATCGGGGTCTACAGACAATCCCTTGGTTTTAAAGTCTTTTTATTAATTTTACTTAAAAAAAAAAAACACACAAAATTGCATATCATTCAAAATCACATATAGACAAAATATTCCTAGATTATACATACCGTAAAACATTTAGATACCCCTTGGTATACATATCATTTCATAAATCTCTTCCCACAGTAGGAAATAAAAAAAAAGTGAATTATCTATTTAGTATTAATTATTTGATTACGGGGTGTAGCCCACAATATTCCCTGGGTCAACCCAAATTACTGTGTTACACTTTAAATATTCCCCACTGTTGCTCTGCTCTTGCTATGCACTTGAGCTCAATTTTGATTGATGACTTCCGATGACTGCGCTCGCTAGTTCTTCCTTCTCTTCGGCCCGCCCCCTTCTGCTCTTATGACAGCTAGTCCTTCCTTCTCCTCGGCCCGGCTCGCCCCTTCTGCTCTCTGCGCTGCTTCCCGGTCTTTTTTAAAACAAATGAGGTCAGTTCCAAAGGGATGCTGCATATTTGGACATTGCGCTTGCGAGGCTGCTTATATGGACACTGCTGGTGGGCTGCATGTATGGACACTGCTGGTGGGCTGCATGTATGGACACTGCTGGTGGGCTGCATGTATGGACACTGCTGGTGGGCTGCATGTATGGACACTGCTGTTGGGCTGCATGTATGGACACTGCTGGTGGGCTGCATGTATGGAGGCTGGATATATGGACACTGCTGGTGGGCTGCATTTATGGACACTGCTGGTGGGCTGCATTTATGGACACTGCTGATGAGGATGCATTGTTGGACACTGCTGATGAGGATGCATTGTTGGACACTGCTGATGAGGATGCATTGTTGGACACTGCTGATGAGGATGCATTGTTGGACACTGCTGATGAGGCTGCATTCATGGGCACTGGTGAGATATCATTTGATTTAAAAAAAATAAATAAATGTTCTGAGTTCAAAGCTGTTTATGTTAAATTTAAGCTTTTTTCCTGAAATTTCTCTCCAAATATTGGGGTGCGTGTTATACGCCGGCGCGTGTTATACGCCGATAAATACGGTAATCAATTTAATCCATTTTGGAATAAGGCTGTAACATAACAAAATGTGGAAAAAATGAAGCGCTGTGAACACTTTCCGGATGCACCGTACATATACAAGGACAAATACAACTCCGTGGCTCCAATATCATGCATGTAAAATAAGAAAAGTAAAATGTATAATACATAAGGCCAGTGTTGGGGTTTATTTATACAAGAAACAAACAACAAATCAAGAGGAACCTTGTATCTCTCAAAGAAAACTAATATAATAAGCCCCCGTTCACACTGGGGCGACCTGTGAGGCGACCTGGTCGCCTCACAGGTCGCCGCAGGTCACCTCCCATAGGGAAGCTGCGGACCCGTTCTGATAGGAGCGACACAAGTCGCTCCGACTCAGAAAAAGGGTCCGGAGCTTCTTTGGGGCGACCAGGAGGCGACCGCCATAGACTTCAATGTTACGAAGTCCGTGGCGGCCGCTCCGAGGTAGCGGCGCGCTGCTCGCACCGCGACCTCGGAGGTCGCGGTGCGAAGTAGCGTCGCCCCAGTGTGAATGGGGGCTAACAAATATCATGTATATAAAGTAATAGGTTGTGAATTTCATATATAAAGCCCGATATATTGTATAAAGATACCCAGGTAAGGTCTCAGCAGCCAAAGGTCTTATCCTTTAACCATACACTCACATGTTGTTTGTATGTATTACTGCATAAAAGACAAAATATTTCAGAATGCATATGTCAAAGTTAACGACAACATTAAGTATTTTCATATAAGAAAAAACTCCCAATTCATGAGACCTCTTATGCAAATGAGGCCTCTGCACAAACCATTAGAAATATCATACATGCAGAGTCACATATAGTGAATTTCACATATGAGGAATGATCTGCAGCAAAATTAAAACCTAGTTTCTTTGTTGTTTTTTTTTTGCTTTTTTTTAAATTCCAATACAGTAAAACCTTGGATTGCGAGCATAATTCGTTCCGGAAGCATGCTTGTAATCCAAAGCACTCTTATATCAAAGCGAATTTTCCCATAAGAAATAATGGAAACTCAGATGATTCGTTCCACAACCATTTATTCATAAATCCTTCAATTTATAGTCCATATAAAAAGATTATAGCATTGCGATAGGTTGTGTAACCATAAAATTGCCATCCACAAATAGACGCTTCCACAAGGAGATTGGAAGCAAAATCCAGCAGGAGCTATAGAGTATCAAAGAGAAGAGAGGCGCCTCTAAGTGTAGCAATATGGTTCAATTTAATAAAGGTACAACATTTAACAACTCACATGGTTGATGAATAAAACAGGCACATCTAAGTATGCAGGCATCCGGGGTAAAGCTGTCCACATAGACCATCTTCTGCACCGCCGCTGCTAGTCTGTAATCCTGACCGGGAAGACCACCCTGCAGTAAAGCGATCTGAAAGTGAGGGGCAGCATGGAAAGGATGATGTAGATGACGGTCCGGAGGATGGTCCTATGTGGACAGCTTTACCCCTGATGCCTGCATCCTTAGATGTGCCTGTTCCAATCATCAACCATGTGAGTTGCTAAATGTTGTACCTTTATTAAAATTTAACCATATTGCTACACTTAGAGGCGCCTCTCTTCTCTTTTATACTCAGCTGTAACTTGAGGCTACTTGTATATCAAGACATCGCTTGTATATCAAGTCAAAATGTATTTGAAAATTTTGCTTGTCTTGCAAAGCGCCCTTAAACCAAGTTACTCTCAAACCAAGGTTTTACTGTATTTGTTTATTGTGTAAAGGGGAATCTTTATTTTTCCTTGTTTTACATGTGGTGTTAGAGAACTATGGACCATCCCCCATTTTTCTTTTCTTCTTTTTTTTTGTTTTTTGTTTTGCTGTTCCTTTTTTTTTTTCTTAATGAACAGTTATACGCTTTGAAGATTTGTTATGGTGTTTTGTTTGCTTTATCATCTTCCTTTGTGTGTATGAATGTTTACATATATGAAAAATAAAGATTACACAAAAAAACCTAGTTGAACATCTCCAACTAGATGAGCAGCTCCTAATGTTTGTCAGTAGAACGGACAGGTAGAGACAGAGAGCACTACTAGAGGCAGAGGAGAGCACCATGTGGAGAGGAGAGGCAGAGGCAGAGGAAAGCTGTTATTGCTGTGCTGTGAAGGGGAACAGACATTGGGGGAACAGCTGAGGGAGACTCGACAGAAGCCAGTGACTGAAGGGGGACTGCCAACGCAACGTGACAGACACCAGACGGCGGGGACAGTACTGCAGGCGTGCAGGGACTGACTGAAAGGACAGGACAGGACAGGACAGGGCAGGACAGGAATCAGCTGTTTGGCTGAGTGAGGGGGATCACACAGACAGCGTGTAGAGAGACTGACAGGGGGAGGCTGCAGTATCTTCCATCAGACAAGGAAAGACCAGGGCAGACAAGCAGTAGATCTGACAGTACCTTGATACCTGCAAGTACCTGGGACGACGGCGGCGGCAGCGGGGGAGGACGGCCAGGGGGGCTGAAGGACTGGGAGTGAGCTGGTGACCCGGAACAGCAGCACGTGAGTAGGTGACCGATCAGCTGTTTGGCAGCTGGTGGGGGGGAACCAGAGGGGAATAGCTAGGGACTGTAGGCGACTGACTGCTCTGCGACTGACCGGGCTGTGCGACTGTGAGTGTTGTGCGACTGTGCTCAACGACTGCGACTGACCAGGCTGTGCGACTGACCGGGCTGTGCGACTGTGAGTGTTGTGCGACTGACCGGGCTGTGCGACAGAGTGTTGTGCGACTGAGAGTCTTGTGCGACTGAGAGTGTTGTGCGTCTGACCTGGCTGTGCGACTGAGAGTGTTGTGCGTCTGACCTGGCTGTGCGACAGAGTGTTGTGCGTCTGACCTGGCTGTGCGACAGAGTGTTGTGCGTCTGACCTGGCTGTGCGACTGAGAGTGTTGTGCGTCTGACCGGGCTGTGCGACTGAGAGTGTTGTGCGACAGAGTGTTGTGCGTCTGACCAGGCTGTGCGACTGAGAGTGTTGTGCAACTGAGAGTGTTGTGTGTCTGACCGGGCTGTGCGACTAAGAGTGTTGTGCGACAGAGTGTTGTGCGACTGACCAGGCTGTGCGATTGTGAGTGTTGTGCGACTGAGTGTCAAGTGAGTGTAGCGGAGTACCAGAGGGTGAGAAGGTAGAGTTAGGAAGTCAGGAAATAGCCACACAGGACAGACTTTAATTACTTAATCCCCATTAGATTAGATTAGTAGGTACAATGCCCGGCGGGTGTGGAGATGCGACTAGGTGTACATCTTGTGATATGTATGCGTTCCTCGATCATGCGATTGAGGGCGAATACAAATGCGCAAAATGTAAGCACGTTGCTTCCCTGGAAGCTCAGGTCCTGAATCTAGGGAGGCAGCTGGCAACACTGAGCCAAATGTCCATACCGAAGGAGAGCCAGGATCGTACCATTCAGGCGCAGGCAGGGGCCTGCACAGAGGTGAGCGGAGTATTGGAGGTGCAGGCATCAGAGCAGAGTAGAGGGGTGACAGTTAGGAGGGGTAGAAGGGGACAAGGTAAGGAGGCTGGTCCTGGGCTGGAGCACCCAAATAGATACGCCCCGTTGCGTGATGTTGGGGAAACCAGTCAGGGACCAGCATTGCTGGAGCAGAGCGACGCCCCTAGCTGCCAGGGGAAGAACTCCTCCAGTGAGGCCAGGAGAAAGTGAAAGGAAAGACAGGTGCTGGTGGTAGGGGACTCAATTATTAGAAGGACAGACAGTGCAATCTGCCACAAAGACCGTGTGCGCCGAACAGTCTGTTGTTTAGCGGGCGCTCGGGTTCGGCACATCGCGGATCGGGTGGACAGATTACTGGGTGGGGCTGGAGAAGACCCAGCTGTCATGGTACACGTGGGTACCAATGACATAGGCAGAGGAAGATGGAGAGTCCTAAATTATTTCAGGGACTTAGGAGCTAAGTTGAGGACTAGGACCGCCAAGGTAGTATTTTCAGAAATACTACCTGTACCTCGAGCTACACCAGAGAGGCAGCGGAAGATTAGGGAAGTTAACAAGTGGCTGAGGAGCTGGTGTAGTAAGGAGGGTTTCGGGTTCCTGGAGAACTGGGCCGACTTCTCAGTCGGCCACCGGCTCTTTGGTAGGGACGGATTGCACCTAAATGGGGAGGGTGCAACCGTACTGGTTGAGAAGATGGCCGAAAAGTTAGAAGGGCTTTTAAACTAGGTGATGGGGGGGAGGGTACATATGTAGAATTAGCCAGTGGAAAGCAAGATTCAGAGGGCAGAAATGGGGACATTAGCGGTAGGCTCCTAAACCCAGGGGGGGTATGGGGAAAAATCAAGAAAGCAGCCTAAAAACATCAAATGAGGATATATGTAACCGATCAAAATTACGAGGCTTGTATACCAATGCCAGAAGCCTGGCTAACAAGATGGGAGAGCTGGAGCTGCTGATGTTTGAGGAGGACTTAGATTTTGTGGGGATAACTGAGACTTGGTTTGACAGCTCTCATGACTGGATGGCAACCATTCAGGGGTATTCCCTTTATCACAGAGATAGAGAAGGTAAAAAAGGGGGAGGGGTATGTCTGTATATTAAGAACAGTATACAGGTAAATATGAGGGATGATATTAATAATGGAGCTATGGAGCAATGGACGAGGCAGAATCCCATGGGTAGAACTTCAAAGGGAAGGCACTGTGGGGAAGGTAATATTGGGCGTATGCTATAGGCCCCCCAACCAGAGGGAGGAGGGGGAGGCGGACCTCCTTTTACAGATAGGATTGGCAGCAAGGATGGGAAATGTCATTATAATGGGGGACTTTAATTATCCAGATATAGACTGGGCAGAAGGAACCGCGCATTCAGCCAAGGCTCGGCAGTTCCTAAATGTTTTGCAGGACAATTTCATGGGTCATATGGTGAATGCACCGACAAGAAACAATGCGGTACTTGACCTACTGATTACCAACAATACAGACCTGCTCACGGATATAGAAATACGGGAAACTTAGGCAACAGTGACCATATGTCAATTAGTTTCAGTATTAATTATAGTAATAGGAAACACAAGGGCAATATAAGGGCACTGAATTTCAAAAGAGCCAATTTCCCAAAACTGCGCTCTCTGCTAGAAAATATCAAATGGGATAGAACCCTGGGAATAAAGAACACGGAGGAAAAATGGGAGTGCTTCAAAAGCATACTTAACAAAGGGATTGACCAGTGCATTCCAAAGGGTAATAAATTTAAAAGAGCAAAACTAAACCCTGGGTGGCTAAACTCCAACTTAAAAATGCATATTAATGCTAAAGAAAAGGCCTTCAAAAATACAAGACTGAGGGGTCATTGGCAGCATTCAAGCATTACAAAGAGTGTAATAAGAAATGTAAGAGACGAAATCAGGGCGGCTAAAATAGAACACGAGAGACATATAGCGGAAGAAAGTAAAAAGAACCCCAATAAATTCTTTAAGTATATAAACAGTAAGAAAGCGAGGCCAGAACACATTGGCCCCATAAAAGACGATAAGGGAGTTTTGGCCACAGAGGACAGGGAAAAGGCGGAGGTGTTAAATAATTTCTTCTCTTCAGTCTTCACAAAAGAATTGGGGGCTACACTAACCCAGCTTGTAAGGCCAAACTAAACAACCCACCTCAGGAAATACCACCATGGCTAACAGAAGATAGACTTAGAACTAAACTAGAGAAACTTAACATAAATCACCGGGACTGGATGGCTTGCACCCGAGGGTTCTTAAAGAGCTCAGCCAGGTGATTGCCAGACCATTATTCTTGATCTTTAAGGATAGTTTACAGACGGGTATGGTGCCAGCTGATTGGAAAAAAGCCAACGTAGTACCAATATTTAAAAAGGGGCCGAGACATATCCCGGGTAACTATAGGCCGGTCAGCCTAACATCAGTAGTCTGCAAGATTTTGGAGGGGATGTTAAGGGACCACATACAAGACTTTAGTAATGAAAACAGTATTAGTAGTAATCAACATGGATTCATGAAAAATCGTTCTTGCCAAACCAATCTATTAACCTTCTATGATGAAGTGAGCTGCCACCTAGATAAAGGTAAGCCTGTGGATGTGGTGTACCTGGACTTCGCAAAGGCCTTTGACACCGTTCCCCACAAACGCTTACTGTTCAAACTAAGGAAGGTAAGTATGGACCATAAGGTGAGTACCTGGATAGAGAACTGGCTCCAGGGGAGGTTGCAAAGGGTGGTGATTAATGGGGAGTACTCGGATTGGATGGGTGTGGAAAGTGGGGTCCCCCAGGGTTCTGTTCTGGGACCAATCCTGTGTAATCTATTCATAAATGATCTAGAGGAGGGGATAGCTAGTACAATCTCAGTATTTGCGGATCATACTAAACTAAGCAGGCCAATATCTTCTGGGCAGGATGTGGAAAACTTACAAGCGGACCTGAACAAAATTATGGGGTGGGCAACTACATGGCAGATGAGGTTTAATGTTGAAAAATGTAAAGTAATGCACCTGGGTGCCAGAAACCAAGCTACTCACTAGGGGGGGAACCTCTGGGTGAGTTTAGGATGGAAAAGGACCTGGGGGTACTGGTAGACAACAGGCTTGGCAGTGGCATGCAATGCCAAGCCGCTGCAAGCAAAGCCAACAGAATACTGGGATGTATAAAAAAAGGGGATTCACTCCAGAAATAAAGAGATTATTCTCCCACTCTACAAGACTCTTGTCCGGCCACATCTGGAGTATGCTGTCCAGTTCTGGGCACCGGTCCTCAGGAAGGATGTACTGGAACTGGAGAAAGTCCAGAGAAGGGCAACAAAAATAATTAGGGGAATGGAGGACATCAGCTATGAGGAAAGACTACAAGCACTGAACTTATTCTCTCTGGAGAAGAGACGATTGAGGGGGGATATGATATCAATGTACAAATATTGTACTGGCAACCCTAGCATATGGAAAAACCTATTCAGAGAAAGGAAATACAATAGGACACGTGGCCACTCACTAAAACTAGAGGAAAGGCGGTTTAACCTTAAAATACGCAGGGGGTTCTTCACTGTGAGAGCAGTAAGGATGTGGAATTCTCTTCCGCAAACAGTGGTATCAGCAGGGAG